>NC_041386.1:263715766-263722081 GCF_002162155.2 Triticum dicoccoides | reverse complement strand
AGCCATAGAGGGAGCTAGGAGAGTCCAAATGAGGTGCGGTTTTTGGCCACGCGATCGTGATCGAACACTCTAGATGATGGAGAAGGTTTAGGTGGGTTTTGGGCTAACTTGGAGGGGTGGTGGGCTGCAACACACACGAGGCCTTTTCGTCCCTCGGTTAACCGTTGGAGTATCAAACGAAGTCCAAATGATACGAAACTTGACAGGCGGTCTACCGGTAGTAAACCAAGGCCGCTTAGCAAGTCTCGGTCCAATCCAGAAATGTTTAATCCCTACACACGAAAGAAAGCTAGAAAAGACCATCGGAGGAGAACGAAGCGCCAGAATACAAAACGGACAACGGGGAAAATGCTCGAATGCATGAGATGAACACATATGCAAAAGCAATGCACATGATGACATGATATGAGATGCATGACAATGATAACACCACACGGAGACAAAGACCCGAACCCGAGAAAATAAAATAACTTAACGCCGGAAACGGCGAGAGTTGGAGTACAAATTGGGAAAGTCATATCCGGGGTGTTACAAGGACCATGGGTTGAACTTTGGGGCGACTGGCTCCAACGCATATACATCCCTTAACGCATGCTTCTGCTCCCTCTTGGGGATGTGGGTTGCGTATATCATGTTCACCGTCCGCACTTGTGGGGGGAACCTCTTCTATCCTCTGGTGTTCGGTTGCCGGGGCTCCTCCTCGTCATCGCTATGTGCCCCCTTATCTTTGTTTTAGGCATTTAACTTGTCGGCCTGCTTGAACACCCAACATTCCCTGTTGGTGTGGTTAGCTGGCTTGTCGGGGGTGCCATGTATTTGGCACGAGCGATCGAGTATTCGGTCCAAACTGGACGGGCCCGGAGTGCTTCTTTTGAATGGCTTCATCCGCTGACCGGGTTTAGAGCCTTTGAATCCGGCATTGACTATCGTATCCTCGGTATTGTCGTTGTTGATGCGACTCTTGTGTTTGTTGCAACGTGACCTGCCATTGCCATCCTTCATATTCGAAGTACCATGGTTCTTTGAAATATTATTGCTGCGAGCCAGCCAGCTGTCTTCTCCCGCGCAAAAGCGGGTCATGAGTGTCGTGAGGGCTGCCATAGATTTCGGCTTTTCCTGGCCAAGGTGCCGGGCGAGCCACTCGTCGCGGATGTTGTGCTTAAAAGCTGCTAGGGCCTCTGCATCGAGATAGTAGACGATTTGATTTTTCTTTGTCAGGAACCATGTCCAGAATTGCCTGGCCGATTCCTTTGGCTGCTGAATTATGTGGCTCAAGTCATCGACATCTGGTGGCCGCAAATAAGTGCCCTGGAAGTTGTCGAGGAATGCGGCTTCCAGATCTTCCCAAGCCGATGGATTCTGCTGGCAGGCTGTTGAGCCAATGCCGAGCTGGTCCTTTGAGCTTGAGTGGGAGGTATTTGATGGCGTGTAGATCGTCACCGCGGGCCATGTGTATGTGCAGGAGGAAGTCCTCGATTCATACCGCAGGATCTGTTATGCCGTCGTATGATTCAATATTTACAGGTTTGAAACCCTCTGGGATTTGGTGATCCATTACTTCGTCTATGAAGCATATGGGGTGTGCAGCACCTCTGTAGTGGGCTATGTCGTGATGTAGTTCGAATGAGTCTTGTTCGCTGTGTTCGGCCCGGCCGGATTTACTTTTACTATATCCGGCTTGACGGTTATCGTCTCGCATAGTGGCGTGCCCTCGTGATCCGTAGATCGATCTTGCGTGTTTTTCTTTGTCCTCCAATACGTCTCGCAGGTCTAGCATGTTTCCCTGTGCCTTGTCATTTTTATTTGAGTGGCGTCAGGGTGCGGGCTGAGTTTTTGGCTGAAATGCCTATCTGTCGCAGCCACGAGGTGGCCGATCAGCCGCATCATATGCTGGAGATGTAGGTTTGAATGCTTCTTCCTCCAGTCGGGGTAGCAACCTGCGCTTTTGGTAACTCTTGGAGCGGCGTTCGAGTTCATATTCCTCGGCCGCAAGGACTTCAGTCCATCTGTCGGCTAGCAAATCTTGATCAGCTTGAAGCTTGTCGGCGTTCTGGGAATAGGGGTCCCCAGACTTGCCTGCCTGCGGCCTGCGGCGTGGCTCAAAGGGGGGCCCAGCATGGCCCGTCTTCACCAACACAAATCCAAGACCCTCACGAGGGGCCAAGCCTCGCGGGGCGGACGACGCAGAGCTTCCTCAGGCACGGCCTCATCAGGCTGGCTCACGAGGAGGCGGAGAGATCAAGGCAGGGTACCTCACGAGGTGCCCGTGACGCAAGCCATGACGACTCAGGGCGCCAGGCGGGTGCCAGCCCGCGCAGCGTCCTCCTTCCCTCTTTGGTGCAAAGGGGGCAAGCACAGCCGCAGAGTACCGAGGCATCAGGCAAAGGTTGCCATTTCGGTGCAACGAGACCAAGACCAGGAGGACTACGAGATGGAGGTCACCGTGGAGCCCAAGACGGTGTCATCACCAGAGCTTTGCACAGGCGAAGACTGCTTTTGTCAGGATATCTGATACTTGCTGTCCCCCTTCAAATTAGCCCGCCATTGTTGGCTCCCTTCCCGCTCAATATTTGGGGAGAGGACCAGGGCCTCTATAAATAGGACTAGCCACCCCCAGGGTAGAGGGGATCGAGAATCAGCCAACCCAAAAACAAGCTGGGGTCGAAATCAGGGTCGGTCAGTTGGAGGAAAGCAGAGAGAGAGAGAAAAAGGTGATTGAACTCCTCCGAGCAGCTCATCCCCCCAGCCAAGAACAGACCCTTGCGAGGCTGTTCTGCCTTGTATTGTTCATCATCATCAGCCCAAGAGGCAATCCACCACACCACACACTGGAGTAGGGTATTACACCACAACGGTGGCCCGAACCAGTATAAACCCTGTGTCTCTTGTGTTGTTCTTTCCTTAGTTTAGATCCTAGCATGGCGGAGGGGTGCAGGTAGGTAGGGGGCGAAATCTCCACGCGCACCCCAGTGTTCGAACCTCAAGGGTCTGCCGGAACCCGAAATCCGACATTTGGCGCGCCAGGTAGGGGTGTGCCGGAATTCGTCTTCCACCGCCCCGTTCTCCTCCGACCGTCACGCCCATGTCTGACGCTCGTCGGGCCCGCGCCGAGCGCCGGGCCGCACTCGCTTCCCGCGTTGCCCAGACGGCCCCTGTCGGCGGGCATCCATGCCGTTCCCCGTCACCTGCCGTCAACACCGCCACGGGCCCGGCAGGGGATTAGCGGCAAGCATCGTCCCAGCATCCGTTCGTGGGGCAAGACGGCCGCACCACAACTCCCTCGCTCACCCCAGCTGGTTCTTCGTCCTGCGCGCTCCGCGCGCCCTTGGAGGCTCGAGCTGCACTCATTGCGGCAAACGAGCTCCTGCGCTACCGTCTCGTCGACGACGTCTACGAATAATGGCTCGACCACGTCGCCGAGCTCGTCCGCGCCGCAGGGGGCTCTCCTGCGCCGTTCGTTCCATTGCACCGCACCCCGCCCCGCGCGGGCGACGAGGCTCCGGCGGTGCCCCGGCCACCTCCTCCTCAAGAAGACGCCATGGCCCCAAGGTGCTTGGCCCCTGGGCGGAACCCGTTCCGTCAGGCGCCAGCGCGGCAAGAGCAGAGCTACCAGGAAGTCCCTCGCCCGCAAGAAGCTGCCCGGGCGCTCCCTGCTCCAGCACGTCGCGACCATGCTCCTGCTCCCATGCATCAAGACCCCACGTTGCTCCTAGCCGCAGCGCGTGGGGACATGCAAGACCAGGCTCTCCATCACCCAAGGCCTCCCGTGGCCACAGAAGGCTGCCGCGCCTTCACCACCGAACTACGCAGCGTAGCATGGCCCGGCAAGGTCAAGCCAGGCCTGCCTCCTCGCTACGACGGCACGGCTGACCCTGCAGAGTTCCTCCAGCTCTATGAGCTAGGCATCAAAGCTGCCAACGGAGACGAGAAGGTCATGGCGAACTGGTTCCCCATGGCACTCAAGGACGGGGCCCACACCTGGCTCCTGAACCTGGCTCCAGGCACAATCTCATCCTGGGAGGAGATGCGCACCCGCTTCATCGCCAACTTCCAAGGCACTCGCGACCGGCCACCCGCCGTGAGCGACATGCGCCGCATCAAGCAACAGCCCGGGGAAACCCTGCAGAAGTACATCCAGCGCTTCAACAACGCACGCCTCAAGATTCCCAAGGTGACTGAGGGGGCCATCATCTCGGCCTTCTCCGACGGCGTGCGTGACGTCAAGATGGAGGAGGAGCTGGCGATGCATGAAGACCTGTGCACTTCCTTGGAGCTGTTCAACTTGGCAAACAAGTGCGCCAGGGCTGAGGAAGGGTGTCTCTCCCTCCTCGAGCTGCTTGCCGCGGACCCAGAAGAGAAGAAGCCCAAGGCCAAGGACGTGAAGCGCAAGGGGGCTGCCGTGCTCATGGCAGAACCAGACACCAAGCGGGGCAGAGATCAGCCCGAACCCTCCAAGGGCAGCTGGTACTGTGTGTACCACGACCTCCACACGCACAACACCAACGAATGTCAAGAACTCCGAGCCGTGCGAGAAGGAAGGATCGGCCGTCACCCCGACCGCAGTGACCGGGGCTACGGCCGAGGAGGAGGAAGAAACGCAGGACGCTGGGAAGACCGTGGGCCGCGCCAAGGGTGGCGCGACCAACCTCGCGAGGATCACTGGCAAGACCCGCCTCACGAGAGAGGATGGAGGGATCAGCCTCACGAGGGAGACTGGAGGGATCAGCCTCGCGAGGATCGCCCGCAAGGCAACGCAGGCTTCCCACCGCTGCCGCCGCAGCCAAGGAGAAACGAGGACCGCCACCAGGACGAGGAGGCTGGCGGCTTCCAGGAGCCACGCGCGATCACCTGCATCTTGGGCGGAGCACAAGCCCCAGCCTCTCAGCGCATCTTCAAGCAGTTCACCCGCGAGGTGAATGCAGTCCTCCCCAGGCTCGAAGCCACATGCCCCCTCAGGTGGTCGTCGTGCGCCATCACGTTCAGCTCAGTAGATTAGCTCAAGTGTGCGGCTACAGCCGGAGTCCTCCCGATGCTTTGTTCCCCAATCATCAGCAACGTGGTGGTCACCAAGACCCTCATTGATGGAGTGGCAGGGCTCAACGTCCTGTCCGTGGAGACGTTCAACAACCTCCAAGTGCCCTACAACCAGCTTCAGCCAACCAAGCCCTTCTCCGGTATCACTGATGGCTCCACGGTCCCGATTGGGCAGGTCCGCCTCCCTGTCACCTTTCGGGCACGCGACAACTACCGCACCGAGCTCATCGACTTTGATGTCGCTCACATTCGCCTGCCGTACAACGCCGTCCTTGGGTACCCAGCGCTGGGCAAGTTCATGGCCGTAACTCACCACGGCTACAACGTCCTCAAGATTCCAGGAAGCGGCGGAGTCATCACGGTGCCCTGTGAAGAGAAGGACGCGGTGTGTTCCCTGGAACGAGCCTTTCAGGCCGCTCCACTGGAAGACCCGGATCGTGGAAGCAGGAGGCCTCCCGAGACCACTCCCAAGAAGAAGAAGACATCGTCCGGCCCGACCACTCAGGAGGCAGGCCCCTCTGGGCCCGCGCCTGCCCAGGGGGAGCCTCCCTCCATCGCATAGGAAAGCGCGCCCGGCGCCCTCCTCAGGCAGGGCTCGGGGGCTCTCCCCTGGAGGGCCACCGACCTGGCTAGGGTCACGAGGGAGGCGCTTGGGCACCACATGGAGGCGTGTTTTGAAGCACGTTTCCCTCGAGAAGGAGCAAGGCAAGGAGATCCAGATCCTCAGGAGTTCGTCAGCAAGGCCATTCAGGAGCTACATGAGTCAAGAGTCATGAAAGGTGGCCACCGCTTGCCAGCAGTGGCCCCCCATCCAGGCGAGGATGGTGGGCTGCACGTCTGCATCGACATACCAGGGCTCAATCGAGTCGCCTCTCTGGAGCGCCTCTGGCCCTCGCGAGTGGGGCGCCGCGGAGGTCCACCCCACAGCTACGTTCGCATGCCTTACGGCTTGCCGAACGCGGCTGACGCGTACCAGCGCCTCATGAGGGGCATCACAGAGGTACGAGAGACCAGGCGTTCCGCAGCCCTGGCAGAGATGGAGATGGCCCGCGAGGAGCCGCCAGCGCCTCCGGAGCCTCCCGAGGCCCCTGGGCCTGGGGGCTCGTGAGGATCGGCTCCCGCAGCCCACCGAGCCTGCTACACCAACACCCCTTCTTCCTCGACATCATCAGGTGACATCTTTCGAGTTTTACTTCCAGCTGGGAGCGCCCCCAGGGCTGCATTATTCCCAGGCCGCGTGGGTCGGTCCCTGCGACGTGTATCCCTTTATTCCATGTTGTT
>NC_041386.1:263691349-263715538 GCF_002162155.2 Triticum dicoccoides | reverse complement strand
TGACCCAGTGATGTCCGCATTCCCAACATCTCTTTGAACGAATCCACTCCTTCGCGGATAATGTGTTTTACCCAGTTGCCTGCTCAGCTGACGCCCACTAACCAAGCTGCTCCCAAACGGCACGACGCTTGCGCATGGGTCCGTCCCTGCAACGCCGACAAACCTGGATGGCTGAGCTCTGGCCGCGGCAGCCCCGCATAGTGTCACCTCATCAAGCCTTCAGCGCCTCACTACCCCTCGGAAGCAACCCACGGCTGACCGTCAATTGTCATGGCGAGGCCCTTGTGGTGTCTCCTTCGCTCTCGTCCACGCGAACTGCTTGCACGTTAAAGGGGGGGGGTGCCTGAGCATCGCGACTCAGGGCTCCTACTGGCTCTCCAGCCCTCACCCTCTGGCCTTGACCACGGCATCGCGACCTGGCATACCAGAGACGGCTGAGAGTCGCTCGAGGGCTGGGATCCGAGGACATAGAGCATAAAGGGGAGCAAAAGCGAGAGGGGAGAGATACACGAGGACCTCACCAAGCAACCTCACGCCTGCCGATGCATGGACCCGGCGACACACCAGGGAGCGGCCCCTGATCCTCGAGATAAGTCATCGCTCGGAAGCGCTAGCTACCGTGGCACCATCCCGCACCTAATGCCATCCCATGTTAGCGACGCCGCTCTCCTTTCTCACCGAACGACGGCTGCTTGGGCGCCAAAGGGGACCTTCTGAGCATCGCGACTCAGGGGCTCCTACCGGACTCCGGGTCACTCACCTCCTGGCCTTGACCACGGCATCGTGACCTGGCATACCAGCGACGGCTGAAGCCGCCTTGGGACTGGGACCTGTCGGCGCAGAGCACCAAGCCCTCGTGAGGTTCGAAAGGGAGGACTAAGCTAAGATGGAATGAGCAACTCGCGCAATTCTACGACAAGGGTTATATATACAAGACAGGGTCACATGCACCTTACAAGCCCCTACGGGACGCGTTTTTGATTCCTCGCAGGGAACGGATCCTAAAGGGACACAAACTACGCGTGTCCCTGCAAAAGATGCCTTTATCAACAGTGGGCCATCAAGCACCGACCCAACCCCATCCAGATCAGAGTCGGCGGCGGCCTGACGAGCCCGCCCTGCTCTAGGAGCGGCGCCGGCTCGGGGGCTCGTAGCTGTCGTCGCTCGTCTCCGGAGTCGCGAAGAGCTCACCAGAGTCGCTGGAACCTCCCACGCCTCCACCACCTGAGGAGCCTCCAAGGGAGTGGGTGGCGTGCCCAGTCCTCGTCATAGCAGGGCCCTGGCCACCTTCCCCGGGGCACCACTCCAGCCGGCGCCCGCTCGCATCGAAGACCTTGAAGAGCATCACCGAAGCACCGTCGTAGTCCAAGTGGATCACGAAGACTCCCCTTGTCCTGCAAACCCGGGAGATCTCCCTCCAGCCCCGGGTCATGTAGACCTTGCCCGGGGCGACGACCGTGACCTCTGCCTCGGTCGCGAGGGTGCTGCAGCCGGTGTGCTATAGCCAGAGCTCTAGGGGCTCCCCCTGCAGGATGATGGAGGCGAAGAAGGGAGGAAGGTGGATCCAAGACTGAAGAGGAATGGCGACGTGGAGCACGAACTCTTGGAAGGAGCCCTCGGTGTGGACCCCAGGGGGACTACCCACACCTTAGTGACCCGACGGCGCCGACGGCGGCGCCGCCCGTGGCGGTCAGCATCAACTCCTTCAATGTGGGCGTACACTGGAAGCGAGAACCCCAACGGCGCCCGCTCGCCCCAAGGCCTCGGCACCACCTGAAGGGCCCCTTCGTCCGGGCCACGGGGGATGAGACGTTTCTTCGTTGGGAGAGGGTCCGGCCCCTCTCGGGGAGCCTTTCCCTTCTCTGCCGTCGAGAACCGGCGGATCGGAGCCATCGCAGCAAGATGGAGCAAGGATCGGGAAGAAGGAGAAGCAAGGAGGGGTGGACTGGAAGGGCGTGCGCCGTTCCGTACTTATGGCCGGCGAAGGCCAACCGCCGGCCTCCACGATCGCAGGTAATCATGATCTGTTTTTGCATGCAGGAACTTGTCCAATCCATGTAGTTGCCGAGGCGTCATCGGGAAGTGGAGACGCCCACGTCCAATCAACCGCCACGCGGCGCCCAAGGCCGCAGGCTGTTAGGGCCCGCGGCGCTTCGCTCTTGCCCTTCCGCCTCCCTGCACGGCCAAGTCCGGGCGCGCCTTGGGCCTGAGGGCTACTGTCGGCGTTCTGGAAACGGGGGTCCCCAGACTTGCCTGCCTGCGGCGTGGCTCAAAGGGGGGCCCAGCACGGCCCGTCTTCACCAACACAAACCCAAGACCCTTGCGAGGGGTCAAGCCTCGCGGGGCGGACGACGCGGAGCTTCCTCAGGCACAGCCTCATCAGGGCGGAGAGATCAAGGCAGGGTACCTCACGAGGTGCCCGTGACGCAAGCCGTGACGACTCAGGGCGCCAGGCGGGTGCCAGCCCGCGCAACGTCCTCCTTCCCTCTTTGGTGCAAAGGGGGCAAGCGCAGCCGTGGAGTACCGAGGCATCAGGCAAAGGTTGCCATTTCGGTGCAACGAGACGAAGACCAGGAGGACTACGAGATGGAGGTCACCGTGGAGCCCAAGACAGCGTCATCACCAGAGCTTTGCACAGGCGAAGACTGCTTTTGTCAGGATAGCTGATACTTGCTGTCCCCCTTCAAATTAGCCCGCCATTGTTGGCTCCCTTCCCGCTCAATATTTGGGGAGAGGACCAGGGCCTCTATAAATAGGACTAGCCACCCCCAGGGTAGAGGGGATCGAGAATCGGCCAACCCAGAAACAAGTTGGGGTCGAAATCAGGGTCGGTCAGTTGGAGGAAAGCAGAGAGAGAGAGAAAAAGGTGACTGAACTCCTCCGAGCAGTTCATCCCCCCAGCCAAGAACAGACCCTCGCGAGGCTGTTCTCCCTTGTATTGTTCATCATCATCAGCCCAAGAGGCAATCCACCACACCACACACTGGAGTAGGGTATTACACCACAACGGTGGCCCGAACCAGTATAAACCCTGTGTCTCTTGTGTTGTTCTTTCCTTAGTTTAGATCCTAGCATGGCGGAGGGGTGCAGGTAGGTAGGGGCGAAATCTCCACGCGCACCCCAGTGTTCGAACCTCAAGGGTCTGCCGGAACCCGAAATCTGACAAAGCTGATGCTGCTTTTTCTTAAGGCTATTTGCCATGGCTATAAGCCGGTGCTTGAAGCGCTCTTGCTCGACGGGATCCTCCAGCACGACAAATTCATCATCGTCGAGGCTTGCCTCGTCTTTGGAGGGAGGCATGTAATTATCATCCTCCGCCTCTCCATCTGCCGCTCTCTCGGGAGGGCTGGCTTCTCCATCCTCCTGCTCTAAATCTTGCTAGAGGGGATTGTTGTTGTCTTCGGCGCTGTCCGGAGTGATATTATCTCCTGTGCCGGTGTCACCGCTTTTGCTTTGGCGAGACTTAGAGCGGCGCCGCTGACATCGGCGCTTGGGTTGCTTCTTGGAGGGGTCATCCTCCGCTGTCCCATCGCCATTGCCTTCTTTGGGTGTGTCCACCATGTATATATCATATGATGAGGTGGCTGTCCAGTGCCCTGTGGGCAGTGGTTCCTCTTCGTCTCCCGCATCGTCGTCCATACCGTCGATGTCTTCAAAGTCGAAGTCGAGCATGTCGGTCAAATTGTCGACAGTGGCTACTAAGTGGGTGGTGGGTGGGTGGCGAATTTCTTCGTCATCCGTATCCCAATCCTGCAGAACATAGTTCAGACAGGACTCTCCTGATAGGGAGCGAGACCTTAATGAGCTCAGTATGTCGCCGAAGGGCGAGTGCTGAAAGATATCCGCGGAGGTGAACTCCATGATCAGCGCCCAGTCGGATTCGATAGGCACGGGCGTAGGCGGTTCGGAGTCCGTGGCTGGGGAAGAATCCGGTAGTTCGGCGTCACGGCTCCCGTGAAGGGTAAGGTCGATATTCGGCTCTATCGCCGCTGATAATACAGCCTCCGTGGCGGGGTCTATCCACCCGTCCATGGATGGCGCAATTAGCTCCGAATTGAGGGTCAGAGCAGTTGCCGGTGCTGTCTCCTGAACACTGTCCGATGGTAGAGCTAAATCATGCTCATCGTGACCATGTGGCGCACTCGGCAGGGGCTCGAATCCATCGAAGATCAAGTCTCCATGGATGTCGGCCGTGTAGTTTAAGCTTCCAAACCTGACCTGGTGGCCAGGGGCGTAACTCTCGATCTGCTCCAGATGGCCAAGCAAGTTGGCCCGCAGTGCGAAGCCGCCGAATACAAAGATCTGTACGGGAGAAAAGTCTCACCCTGGACTGCATCGCTATCGATGATCGAAGGAGCCATCAATTCTAACAGTGATGACACAGAGGAACTCTTAGTGAAAGCACCAATGTCGGTGTCAAAACCGGAGGATCTCGGGTAGGGGGTCCCGAACTATGCGTCTAAGGCGGATGGTAACAGGAGGCAGGGGACACGATGTTTTACCCAGGTTCGGGCCCTCTTGATGGAGGTAAAACCCTACGTCCTGCTTGATTATTCTTGATAATATGAGTAGTACAAGAGTTGATCTACCACGAGATCGGAGAGGCTAAACCCTAGAAGCTAGCCTATGGTATGATTGTATGTTGTCCTACGAACTAAAACCCTTCGGTTTATATAGACACCAGAGGAGGCTAGGGTTACACAAGGTCGGTTACAAAGGAGGAGATATCCATATCCGTATTGCCTAGCTTGCCTTCCACGCCAAGTAGAGTCCCATCCAGACACGGGACGAAGTATTCAATCTCGTATCTTCATAGTCCAACAGTCCGGCCAAAGGATATAGTCCGGCTGTCCGGAGACCCCCAAATCCAGGACTCCCTCAACAGGCTTCTCCCAAAGTCTGTATAAAACCATATGCTTTGATCACACTAGCAAAGCGTATATTCAACTCCGAGATTCTTGCACCAGTCCATAAATGGATCGCTGGAGCTTATACACTTTGTTAGCACATTTTGGATCGAGAAAACCTTCTGGTTGCATCATATACAACTCTTCTTTAAGATATCCATTAAGGAATGCAGTTTTGACATCCATTTGCCAAATTTCATAATCATAAAATGCGGCAATTGCTAACATGATTCAGACGGACTTAAGCATCGCTACGGGTGAGAAGGTCTCATCGTAGTCAACTCCTTGAACTTGTCGAAAACCTTTCGCAACAAGTCGGGCTTTGTAGACAGTAACATTACCATCAGCGTCAGCCTTCTTCTTGAAGATCTATTTATTCTCTATGGCTTGTCGATCATCGGGCAAGTCAACCAAAGTCCACACTTTGTTCTCATACATGGATCCCATCTCAGATTTCATGACCTCAAGCCATTTTGCGGAATCTGGGCTCATCATTGCTTCCTCATAGTTCGTAGGTTCGTCATGGTCGAGTAACATGACTTCCAGAACAGGATTACCATACCACTCTGGTGCGGAACGTACTCTAGTTGACCTATGAGGATTGGTAGTAACTTGATGTGAAGTTTCATGATCATCATCATTAACTTCCTCACTAATTGTAGGCATCACTGGAAATGATTTCTGTGATGAACTACTTTCCAATTCGGGAGAAGGTACAATTACCTCATCAAGTTATACTTTCCTCCCACTCACTTCTTTCAATAGAAACTCCTTCTCTAGAAAGGATCCACTCTTAGCAACAAAGATCTTGCCTTCGGATCTGTGATAGAAGGTGTACCCAGTAGTCTCCTTTGGGTATCCTATGAAGACACATTTCTCCGATTTGGGTTCAAGCTTATCAGGTTGAAACTTTTTCAGATAAGCATCGAAGCCCCAAACTTTAAGAAACGACAACTTGGGTTTCTTGCCAAACCACAGTTCATATGGTGTCGTCCCAACGGATTTCGGTGGTGCCCTATTTAACGTGAATGCAGCCATGTCTAAAGCATAACCCCAAAATGATAGTGGTATCAGTAAGAGACATCATAGATCGCACCATATCTAATAAAGTGTAGTTACGACGTTCGGACACACCGTTACGAGGTGGTGTTCCAGGTGGCGTGAGTTGCGAAACTATTCCTCATTGTTTCAAATGAAGACCAAACTCGTAACTCAAATATTCTCCTCCACAATCAGATCGTAGAAACTTTATTTTCTTGTTACGATGATTTTCCACTTCACTCTGAAAATCTTTGAACTTTTCAAATGTTTTAGAATTATGTTTCATCAAGTAGATATACCCATATCTGCTCAAATCATCTGTGAAGGTCAAAAGATAACGATACCCGCCACGAGCATCAACACTCATCGGACCGCATACATCAGTATGTATTATTCCCAACAAGTTTGTTGCTCATTCCATTGTTCCGAAGAACAGAGTCTTAGTCATCTTGCCCATGATGCATGGTTCACAAGCATTAAGTGATTCCAAAATCCCATCAGCATGGAGTTTCTTCATGCGCTTTACACCAATACGGCCTAAATGGCAGTGCCACAAATAAGTTGCACTATCATTATTAAAGTTATATCTTGTTGCTTAAATATTATGAATATTTGTATCACTACTATCAAGATTTAGTAAAAATAGACCACTCATCAAGGGTGCATGACCATAAAAGATATTACTTATATAAATAGAACAACCGTTATTCTCTGATTTAAATGAATAACTGTCTTGCATCAAACAAGATCCAGATATAATTTTCATGCTTAACACTGGCACCAACTAACAATTATTCAGGTCTAAAACTAATTCCGAAGGTAGATGTAGATCAGGTAGAGTGCCAACGGCGATCACATCGACTTTGGAACCATTTCCCACGCGCATCGTCACCTCATCCTTAGCCAATCTTCGCTTAATCCGTAGCCCCTGTTTCGAGTGGCAAATATTAGCAATAGAACCAGTATCAAATACCCAAGCGCTACTGCGAGCATTAGTAAGGTACACATCAATAACATGTATATCAAATATACCTTTCACTTTGCCATCCTTCTTATCTGCCAAATACTTGGGGCAGTTCCGCTTCTAGTGACCAGTCCCTTTGCAGTAGAAGCACTTAGTCTCAGGCTTAGGTCCAGACTTGGGCTTCTTCACTTGAGCAGCAACTTGCTTGCCATTCTTCTTGAAGTTCCCCTTCTTCCCTTTGCCCTTCTTGAAACTGGTGGTCTTGTTGACCATCAACACTTGATACTCCTTCTTGATTTCTACCTCCACAGCTTTTAGCATTGTGAAGAACTTGGGAATTGTCTTATCCATCCCTTGCATATTATAGTTCATCACGAAGCTTTTGTAGCTTGGTGGCAGTGATTGAAGAACTCTGTCAATGACACTATCAACCGAAAGATTAACTCCCAGCTGATTCAAGTGATTGTGGTACCCAGACATTCTAAGTATGTGTTCACTGACAGAACTATTCTCCTCCATTTTGCAGCTGTAGAACTTATTGGAGACTTCATATCTCTCAATTCGGGCATTTGCTTGAAATATTAAGTTCAACTCTTGGAACATCTCATATGTTCCATGACGTTCAAAACGTTGTTGAAGTCCCGGTTCTAAGCCGTAAAGCATGGCACACTGAACTATCGAGTAGTCATCAGCTTTGCTCTGCCAAGTGTTCATAACATCTGGAGTTGCTCCTGCAGCGGGTTTGGCACCTAGCGGTGCTTCCGGGACGTAATTCTTCTGTGAAGCAATGAGGATAATCCTCAAGTTACGGACCCAGTCTGTGTAGTTTCTACCATCATCTTTCAACTTAGCTTTATCTAGGAACGCATTAAAATTCAATGGAACAACAACACGGGCCATTTATCTACAACAACATAGACATGCAAAATACTATCAGGTACTAAGTTCATGATAAATTAAAGTTCAATTAATCATATTACTTAAGAACTCCCATTTAGATAGACATCCCTCTAATCATCTAAGTGATCACATGATCCATATCAACTAAACCATGTATGATCATCATGTGAGATGGAGTAATTTTCAATGGTGAACATCACTATGTTGATCATATCTACTTTATGATTCACGCTCGACCTTTTGGTCTCAGTGTTCCGAGGCCATATCTGCATATGCTAGGCTCGTCAAGTTTAACCTGAGTATTCTGCTTGTGCAAAACTGGCTTGCACCTATTGCATGTGAACGTAGAGCTTATCACACCCGATCATCACGTGGTGTCTCGGCACGACGAACTATAGCAACGGTGCATACTCAGGGAGGACACCTATACCTTGAAATTTAGTGAGAGATCATCTTATAATGCTACCGCCGTACTAAGAAAAATAAGATGCATAAAGGATAAACATCACATGCAATCAATATAAGTGATATGATATGGCCATCATCATCTTGTGCCTTTGATCTCCATCTCCAAAGTACCGTCATGATCACCATCGTCACTGTCTTGACACCTTGATCTCCATCGAAGCATCATTGTTGTCTCACCAACTTTTGCTTCTACAACTATCGCTACCGTGATGACCCACAAGTATAGGGGATCTATCATAGTCTTTTAGATAAGTAAGAGTGTCGAACCCAATGAGGGGCAAAAGGAAATGATAAGCGGTTTCCAGCAAGGTATTCTCTACAAGTACTGAAATAAGTGGTAACAGATAATTTTGTGATAAGATAATTTGTAACGAGCAACAAGTAACAAAAGTAAATAAGGTGCAGCAAGGTGGCCCAATCCTTTTTGTAGCAAAGGACAAGCCTGGACAAACTCTTATAAGATGTAAAGCGCTCTCGAGGACACATGGGAATATCATCAAGCTAGTTTTCATCACGTTCATATGATTCATGTTCGGTACTTTGATAATTTGGTATGTGGGTGGACCGGTGCTTGGGTGCTGCCCTTACTTGGACAAGCATCCCACTTATGATTAACCTCTATAGCAAGCATCCGCAAATACAACAAAAGTATTAAGGTAAACCTAACCATAGCATGAACCATATGGATCCAAATCAGCCCCTTATGAAGCAACGCATAAACTAGGGTTTAAGCTTCTATCACTCTAGCAACCCATCATCTACTTATTACTTCCCAATGCCTTCCTCTAGGCCCAAATAATGGTGAAGTGTCATGTAGTCAACGTTCACATAACACCACTAGAGGAGAGACAACATACATCTCATCAAAATATCGAACGGATACCAAATTCACATGACTACTAATAGCAAGACTTCTCCCATGTCCTCAAGAACAAAAGTAACTACTCACAAAGCATAAACATGTTCATATGAGAGGGGTATTGATATGCATATAGGATCTGAACATATGATCTTCCACCAATTAAACCAACTAGCATCAACTACAAGGAGTAATTAACACTACTAGCAACCTACTAGCACCAATCCCGGACTTGGAGACAAGAATTGGATACAAGAGATGAACTAGGGTTTTGAGATGAGATGGTGCTAATGAAGATGTTGATAGAGATTGCCCTCTCCCGATGAGAGGAGCATTGGTGATGATGATGGTGATGTTTTCCCCCTCCTGGAGGGAAGTTTCCCCGGCAGAACGGCTCCGCCAGAGCCCTAGATTGGTTCCGCCAAGGTTCCGCGTCGTGGCGGTGGAGTGTCGTCCAAGAAGATGGCTTATGATTTTTTTTCCATCGAAAGACTCCATATAGCAGAAGATGGCCACCAGAGGGCCACCAGGGGGCCCACGAGGTAGGGGGCGTGCCCAGGGGGGTAGGGCACGCCCCCCACCCTCGTGGGCAGGGTGTGGCCCCCTGGTGAAGTTCTTGCTCTCAATATTTTTTTATATATTTGGAAAACATCTTCTGTGAAGTTTCATGACTTTTGGAGTTGTGCAGAATAGGTCTCTAATATTTGCTCCTTTTCCAGCCCAGAATCCCAGCTGCCGGCATTCTCCCTCTTTATGTAAACCTTGTAAAATAAGAGAGAATAGGCATAAGTATTGTGACATAATGTGTAATAACAGCCCATAATGCAATAAATATTGATATAAAAGCATGATGCAAAATGGACGTATCAACTCCCCCAAGCTTAGACCTCGCTTGTCCTCAAGCGAAAAGCCGAAATCAAAAAATATGTCCACATGTTTAGAGATAGAGGTGTTGATAAAAATAAAATACGGACATGAGGGCATCACAATCATTCTTAGAACAACAACTCATATAATTCTTGTCATATGATCTCTAATGCTAGAGTAATAATTCAATCACAATGTCAAGTATGAATCGTAAACTTCATTGAAAACTAACAAACTACAATCAGTCATTGAAGCAATTGCAATTTATCATAACATAGGAAAGAGTCAATGTATAAGAGCTTTTCAGCAAGTCCACATACTCAACTATCATATAATATTTCACAATTGCTGACACTCACACAATACTTATGGGTATGGAGTTTTAATCGGACACAGAGAAAGATAGGGGCTTATAGTTTTGCCTCGCAACGTTTTACCTCAAGGGTAATGTCAACAGTAATAGTTCATGAAAACTCACATCCAATTAGCCATATATACCAGGATCTTTCCAACATATTGTGCTTGCCAAAGGATAAAATGTAAAAAGGAAGGGTGAAGATCACCATGACTCTTATGCAATGTAGGAGATAAAAGTAAAAGATAGGCCCTTCGCAGAGGGAAGCAGAGGTTGTCATGCGCTTTTATGGTTGGGTGCACAAAATCTTAATGCGAAAGAACGTCACTTTATATTGCCACTTGTGATATGGACCTTTATTATGCAGTCTGTCGCTTTTATTACTTCCATATCACATGCTCGTATAAAGCTTATTTCCTCCACACCAATCAATCATACATATTTAGAGAGCAATTTTTATTGCTTGCACCGATGACAACTTACTTGATGGATCTTGCTCAATCCATAGGTAGATATGGTGGACTCTTATGGCAAGACTGGTTTAAGGGTATTTGGAAGCACAAGTAGTATCTCTACTTGGTGCAATGAATTTGGCTAGCATGAGGGGGAAAGGCAAGCTCATCATGTTGGAAAATCCAAGACAATATAATTTATCTCAGATGTAAGAAAACATAACCCATTATGCTGTCTTCCTTGTCCAATGTCAACTCTTTAGCATGTCATATTTTAATGAGTGCTCACAATCATAAAAGATGTCCAAGATAGTATATTTACATGTGAAGACTTCTCTTTCTTTATTACTTCCTATTAATTTCAACGATGACCAAAACTGTGTTTGTCAACTTTCAACAACTTTTATTCATCATACTCTTTCTATGTGAGCTCATTACTCTCCATAAGACTCATATGATCTCTTTGTTTCTTTTTATTTCTTTCTATTTTCTTTTATTCCTTTAGGATCATGGCAAAATAATAAAGCCCTTGACTCAACACTAATCTTTATTATATAGCTCACGGACTCGATTACATAGAAGGATAATAAAGCAAAACTCACAACTAAATCATACTAAGAACTTTTATTCTACTAGATCAAGATTATCAAAAGGATCGAACTAAGAAAAATGGTAAAGATAAAAGTGATGGTGATATGATAACGGGGCACTCCCCCAAGCTTGGCAGTTGCCAAGTGGAGTGTCCATACCAGATACTCAATTCTTCTTTGTTGGTGGAGACGGTGGTGATTTTGTTGATGGCGTAGGCTTGTCGTCCTTCTTCCAAGGCATAGGCTCACCATCATAGAAAGATGACTGAGTATCCGGGATCCTCAAATCTGCAGGGAAACTCATCCTTTTGAATATATATTCATACTCACAATTTTGGTTTTGCAGGTCATTGATTTGAGCTTGAAGGTGCTCAATTTTCTCGTGAAGCTTGAAGATGGTTTCCCCGATGTTGTCGGCATCCAGCTTGTGTTTGTTGGTGAATTCTATGATCATCATGTGGTTGGAGTTGAGTCCACGCTCCACCATCCCCTGACACTTGAAAACTTGTTGCTCCATTGCTTCGAGCCTCGTCTCTACGCTTCCGGTCCCCTTTGGTCCCTCAGCATCACGGATGTGCAGCAACCCATCACGCATCTCAATGGTTTGAGGGTGTCGCTGCACCTCCGCGAGGTAAGGGTTGATGACCTTCTCAAATAACTTGTCCTTGGGAGCGCTTGGAGACGCCATAATAACCTATATCTGTTAGAAAAACAGCTCGAAATAAAGACAAGAGATTTTTGCGTGATACGGGAGTCAAAACCCCCGGGAGATTATATAATGAATTTTTACCTACCAAAATACGTATTGTGTACGAAAACAGAGTCCGAAGAGCACACGAGGTGCCCACGAGGTAGGGGCGCGCCTAGTAGGGTAGGGCGCGCCCTCCACCCTTGTGGGGGCCTCGTGTCCTTCCCGGACTACTGCTTATTTTTCTATTTTTCTAAATATTCCAAAACAGAGAAATATTGCCTTAAAACTGTTTTGGAGTTGGTTTACTTACCGTACCACATACCTATTCCTTTTCGGAGTCTGAAACGTTCTGGAAAGTGTCCCTTATGTATTCCTCCGGGGTTACGGTTTCAATAACATTGGTTTCAACATTTATGGGATTACCTGAGATATAGTGTTTGATTCTTTGACCGTTCACCACCTTCGGATTTGTGCCTTCGAATTTGTTAATTTTGATGGCACCGGAACAGTAGACCTCCTCGATAACGTAAGGACCTTCCCATTTAGAGAGAAGTTTTCCTGCAAAAAATCTTAAATGAGAGTTGTATAGTAATACATAATCACCTACATTAAACTCACGCTTTTGTATCCTTTTGTCATGCCATCTTTTAACTTTTTCTTTAAACAAATTGGCATTTTCGTAGGCTTGAGTTCTCCATTCATCAAGTGAGCTAATATCAAATAACCTCTTCTCACCGGCAAGTTTAAAATCATAATTAATTTCTTTAATAGCCCAATAAGCCTTGTGTTCTAGTTCGAGAGGTAAGTGACATGCTTTTCCATAGACCATTTTATACGGGGACATACCCATAGTATTTTTATATGCAGTTCTATAGGCCCATAATGCATCATCAAGTTTCTTGGACCAATTCTTTCTAGACCTATTAACAGTCTTTTGCAAAATTAATTTGAGTTCTCTATTACTCAATTCTACTTGACCACTAGACTGAGGGTGATATGGAGATGCAATTCTATGACTAACATCATATTTAGCAAGCATTTTACGGAAAGCACCATGAATAAAATGTGAACCACCATCAGTCATTAAATATCTAGGGACTCCAAACCTTGGAAAAATAACTTCTTTAAGCATCTTAATAGAGGTGTTATGATCAGCACTACTAGTTGGAATAGCTTCTACCCACTTAGTAACGTAATCAACAGCAACTAAAATATGTGTATAACCATTAGAGGAAGGAAAATGTCCCATATAGTCAAAGCCCCAAACGTCAAATGGTTCAATAACAAGTGAATAATTCATAGGCATTTCTTGATGTCTACTAATATTACCAATTCTTTGACATTCATCACAAGATAAGACAAACTTACGGGCATCCTTGAAGAGAGTAGGCCAATAAAAACTAGATTGCAGTACCTTATGTGCAGTTCTATCTCCAGCATGGTGTCCTCCATAAGCTTCTGAGTGACACTTGCGTAGGATATGTTCCTGTTCATGCTCAGGTACACAATGTCTAATAACACCATCTACTCCTTCTTTATAAAGATGTGGGTCATCCCAAAAGTAATGCCTCAAATCATAGAAGAACTTTTTCTTTTGCTCGTATGTGAAACTAGGTGGTATAAACTTAGCAACAATGTAATTAGCATAATCAGCATACCATGGAGTAGTATGAGAAGCATTTATGACATTCAATTGCTCATTAGGAAAGCTATCATCAATAGGTAGTGGGTTATCAAGCACATTTTCTAACCTAGACAAATTGTCTGCAATGGGGTTCTCAGCTCCTTTTCTATCAACAATATGCAAATCAAATTCTTGTAGCAAGAGAACCCATCTAATAAGTCTAGGTTTAGCATCTTTCTTTTCCATAAGATATTTAATAGCAGCATGATCAGTATGGATAGTTACTTTAGAATCAACAATATAAGGTCTAAACTTATCACAAGCAAATACAACTGCTAAGAATTCTTTTTCAGTGGTAGCATAATTTCTTTGAGCATTGTCTAGAGTTTTACTAGCATATTGAATAAAATTTAGTTTCTTATCAACTCTTTGTCCTAGAACAACACCTACAGCATAATCACTAGCATCACACATAATTTTGAAGGGTAAACTCCAATCAGGTGGCTGAACAATAGGTGCAGAAATCAATGCTTTCTTAAGTATTTCAAATGCTTCTACACAGTCATCATCAAAAACAAATGGTATATATTTTTGTAATAAATTAGTCAGAGGCCGAGAAATTTTTGAGAAGTCCTTAATGAACCTCCTATAAAAACCGGCATGACCAAGGAAACTTCTTATACCTTTAATGTCCTTGGGACATGGCATCCTTTCAATAGCATCAACCTTGGCTTTATCAACTTCAATACCTCTTTCAGAAACTTTATGCCCCAAGACAATACCTTCATTAACCATAAAGTGGCACTTTTCCCAATTCAAGACAAGATTAGTTTCTTCACATCTCTGCAAAACTCGATCAAGGTTGCTCAAGCAATCATCAAAAGAAGATCCATAGATGGAAAAGTCGTCCATGAAAACCTCACAAATCTTTTCACAAAAGTCAGAGAATATAGCCATCATGCATCTTTGAAAGGTAGCAGGTGCATTACATAAACCAAAAGTCATACGTCTATAAGCAGAAGTACCAAAAGGGCATGTAAAAGTAGTCTTTGATTGATCTTTGGCTGACACAGGTATTTGAGAGAAACCAGAATAACCATCTAGAAAGCAAAAATGTGTATGTTTAGATAATCTTTCTAGCATTTGATCGATAAAAGGTAAGGGATAATGATCTTTTTTAGTAGCCTTATTTAATTTGCGGAAATCAATTACCATCCTATAACCTGTAATAATTCTTTGAGGAATCAATTCATTTTTATCATTAGGAACAACAGTAATACCTCCCTTCTTAGGGACACAGTGGACAGGGCTTACCCACTGACTATCAGCAACAGGATAAATTATACCTGCCTCAAGGAGCTTTAGTATCTCCTTTCTTACCACTTCTTTCATTTTAGGATTCAGCCGGCATTGATGATCACAAACTGGTTTAGCATCTTCTTCCAAATTAATTTTATGTTGACATAGAGTGGGACTAATGCCCTTAAGATCATCAAGAGTATACACAATAGCAGCACGGTGCTTCTTCAGAGTTTTCAATAATCTCTCTTCCTCATGCTCTGAAAGGTTAGCACTAATAATAACAGGATATATCTTTTTCTCATCAAGATAAGCATATTTAAGAGTATCAGGTAATGGTTTAAGCTCAAACACGGGATCACCCTTGGGTGGAGGAGGATCCCCTAGGATTTCAACAGGTAAATTGTTTTTCAGAATAGGTTCCTGTTTAAAGAATACTTCATCTAATTCCCTTCTTTCATTCATAAACATATCATTTTCATGGTCTAGCAAGTATTGTTCTATAGGATCACTAGGAGGTACGGCAATAGAAGCAAGACCAATAATTTCATCCTTACTAGGTAATTCTTCTTCACGGTGTTGTCTACTAAATTTAGAAAAATTAAATTCATGAGTCATATCATCTAAACCGATAGTAACATCTCTTTTGCAATCTATGGTAGCATTAACAGTATTTAAGAAGGGTCTACCAAATATAACGGGACAAAAGCTATCTTGTGGGGAACCAAGAACAAGAAAATCAGCAGGATATTTAGTTTTCCCACACAAGACTTCAACATCTCTAACAATTCCCATTGGTGAAATAGTATCTCTATTGGCAAGTTTAATTGTGACATCAATATCTTCTCAGCAGGTGCAATTTCATGCATAACTTCTTTGTATAAGGAATAAGGTATTGCACTAGCACTAGCACCCATATCACATAAGCCATGATAACAATGATCTCCTATTTTAACAAAAGTAACAGGCATGCCTACCACAGGTCTAGGTTTATCTTTATCACGGGGTTTAGCAATTCTAGCAGTTTCATTACAGAAATAAATAACATGCCCATCTATATTATCAGACAAGAGATCTTTAACAATAGCAATATTAGGCTCAACTTTAACTTGCTCAGGAGGTGTATATGTTTTAATATCGCTTTTACGAACCACAGTTGAAGCTTTAGCATGATCTTTTATCCTAACAGGGAAAGGTGGTTTCTCAACATAAGAAGTAGGAACAATAAGATCATTATAAGTGATAGTCTTTTCTTCAACTTTAATAGGTGCAGCTACTTTTAGTTCTATGGGAGGATGATATTCAAACCACTTCTCCTTGGGGAGATCAACATAGGCAGGAAAAGATTCATAGAAAGAAGCTACTATCTCAGAGTCAAGTCCATATTTAGTGCTAAATTTACAAAAAATATCAGTATCGATAAAAGATTTAACACAATCAAAACTAGGTGTCATACCTGACTCCTTACCAGTGTCGAGGTCCCAATCTTCAGAGTTGTGTTTAATTCTTTCCAATAAATCCCATTTGAATTCAATAGTCTTCATCATAAAAGAGCCAGCAAAAGAAGTATCAAGCATGGTGCGATTGTTACCAGAAAGCGGAGCATAAATTTTTTGAATAATCATTTCTCTTGAGAGCTCATGATTGGGGCATGAATATAACATTGATTTAAGCCTCCCCCAAGCTTGAGCGATGCTTTCTCCTTCGCGAGGCCAAACATTATATATATAATTGCGATCATGATGAATAAGATGCATAGGATAAAACTTCTGATGAAATTCCAATTTCAGTCGTTTGTAATTCCAAGACCTCATATCATCACATAGCCTATACCATGTCGATGCATCTCCCCTCAAAGATAAGGGGAAGACCTTCTTCTTAACAACATCTTCGGGTACACCTGCAAGCTTAAATAATCCACAAACTTGATCCACATATATCAGATGTTCATCAGGATGTTTTGTTCCATCTCCTAGAAAAGGATTAGCTAGCAGTTTTTCTATCATACCCGAAGGAACTTCAAATCAAGCATTTTCATTTTCATTTTCAGTGGGTTCAGTAGGTTGACAAGCAACTCTTTGCTCTACAGGTCGGGGTGAAGATACCCCGAACAAGCCCCTCGAAGGATTACCTTCCACGGTAATAAGTGACAGTAAATTTCAGCACACTATATAAATTTTTCCTTACCAAATTCCACCTACCAAAGGAGCTTCACTCCCTGGCAACGGCACCAGAAAAGGGTCTTTATGACCCACAAGTATAGGGGATCTATCGTAGTCCTTTCGATAAGTAAGAGTGTCGAACCCAACATGGAGCAGAAGGAAATGATAAGCGGTTTCCAGCAAGGTATTCTCTGCAAGTACTGAAATAAGTGGTACCAGATAGTTTTGTGATAAGATAATTTGTAACGAGCAACAAGTAACAAAAGTAAATAAGGTGCAGCAAGGTGGACCAATCCTTTTTGTAGCAAAGGACAAGCCTGGACAAACTCTTATAAGATGTAAAGCACTCCCGAGGACACATGGGAATATCATCAAGCTAGTTTTCATCACGTTCATATGATTCACATTCGGTACTTTGATAATTTGGTATGTGGGTGGACCGGTGCTTGGGTGCTGCCCTTACTTGGACAAGCATCCCACTTATGATTAACCTCTATTGCAAGCATCCGCAAATACAACAAAAGTATTAAGGAAAACCTAACCATAGCATGAAACATATGGATCAAAATCAGCCCCTTACGAAGCAACGCATAAACTAGGGTTTAAACTTCTGTCACTCTAGCAACCCATCATCTACTTATTACTTCCCAATGCCTTACTCTAGGCCCAAATGATGGTGAAGTGTCATGTAGTTGACGTTCACATAACACCACCAGAGGAGAGACAACATACATCTCATCAAAATATCGAACGAATACCAAATTCACATGACTACTAATAGCAAGACTTCTCCCATGTCCTCGGGAACAAAAGTAACTACTCACAAAGCATAAACATGTTCATAATCAGAGGGGTATTGATATGCATATAGGATCTGAACATATGATCTTCCACCAATTAAACCAACTAGCATCAACTACAAGGAGTAATTAACACTACTAGCAACCTAGTAGCACCAATCCCGGACTTGGAGACAAGAATTGGATACAAGAGATGAACTAGGGTTTTGAGATGAGATGGTGCTGCTGAAGATGTTGATGGAGATTGCCCTCTCCTGATGAGAGGAGCGTTGGTGATGACGATGGAGATGATTTCCCCCTCGGGGAGGGAAGTTTTCCCGGCAGAACAACTCCGCCAGAGCCCTAGATTGGTTGCGCCAAGGTTCCGCCTCGTGGCGGTGGAGTTTCGTCCAAGAAGATGGCTTATGATTTTTTTCCCACCAAAAGACTCCATATAGCAGAAGATGGCCACTGGAGGCCCACCAGGGGGCCCACGAGGTAGGGGGCGCGCCCAGGGGGGTAAGGCGCGCCCCCACCCTCGTGGGCAGGGTGTGGCCCCCCTGGTGAAGTTCTTGCTCTCAATATTTTTTTATATATTTGGAAAACATCTTCCATGAAGTTTCAGGACTTTTGGAGTTGTGCAGAATAGGTCTCTAATATTTGCTCCTTTTCCAGCCCAGAATCCCAGCTGCCGGCATTCTCCCTCTTTATGTAAACCTTGTAAAATAAGAGAGAATAGGCATAAGTATTGTGACATAATGTGTAATAACAGCCCATAATGCAATAAATATTGATATAAAAGCATGATGCAAAATGGACGTATCATACCGCTTAGTGATAAAGTAAAGCAATTACATGGCGATTGCATTTCATACAATAAAGCGACAAACATATGGCTCCTTCCAGTTGCCGATAACTGTGTTACAAAACATGATCATCTCATACAACAATTTATATAATCACGTCTTGACCATATCACATCACAACATGCCCTCAGAAAACAAGTTAGACGTCCTCTACTTTGTTGTTGCAAGTTTTACGTGGCTGCTACGGGCTTAGCAAGAACCGTTATTACCTACGCATCAGAAACCACAATGCGGTATAGTGATTGTTTTTTGATCTTCAGAAAGAACCCTGTTCATCGAATCCGATTCAACTAAATTTGGAGAGACTGACACCTGCCAGCCACCTGTGTTCAAAGCACGTCAGTAGAACCAGTCTCATGAACGCGGTCATGTAATGTCGGTCCGGGCCGCTTCATCCAACAATGTCGCCGAATCAAGAAACAACTAGTGACAGCAAGCATATCTATATACCCACACCCACAACTCCTTTGTGTTCTATGTCACATCCCTGTTCCTGTTATGCACTAGGCTAGGCCTCATGTGAGCATCATGTTTTAATTCAAATGAAATTTGAATTGAGGGATTTTCAAAGCCTCAGAAACCTTCTAAAAATGATCAACATTAAAATCTTCTCAAAGAAGTCCAAGAAAATGTTCCTCTTAGTCTCTGAAAATATTGCAAAGAGGTAAAACTCAAAACAATATTTTTGGTATCTCAGAGTTAATTATTTTGGGCCATTTGAATTAATCCAATAACTATTTGCTTTGGATTTATATTTAATATATATTAAATATGACTCCAATTAATTCTGGAAGTTTGTGAGTGGCTTTGTATATATTTTAGCAAGCCACATACAAACCTATAGAATTTATTAAAATGATTTAGTGTCTAAAACTAAATCAAAACAAACTACAGAAAATAGAAAACAGAATTAAATAGAAATAAAAGAAAGGGAGAGAAGGCCACCAGGCCACCTACCTAACTTACCTGGCGCCCACTTACCTGGCCCAGCACGGCCCAGCCTATCTCCACTCCCCCTGTCGTCTTCCTCCTCGCCAGAAGGACCGAGGCGTGGCGCGCGCCCGAGAGGCCTCGGCCACCTCCTGCTTCCCCTGGCCACCTCCTGCTTCCTCCTCGACGCCCCGGTGACGCCACGCGCCTCTCCGACCCCCTCTCACCTCTCCCTCACTCGCTGCACCCTCTCTCCCTCCCCTGACTCCCTTCCCCGAGCTCACCCGAGAGTCGCCGTCGCCGCCGTTCGCCATAGCCGCAGCCACCAGCCCTCCCTCGCCCTTCCGCCAGTTCCAGAAGCTCCGCCGCTGACCTCTACACCGTCCCCGCCAAGCCACACGAGCGGACGCGCCCTGCAGCGTCTTCCCCGACCTCTTCTTCAAGCTTCGGCCGCCGAGATCGCCGGCGACCGTGTGCCCTCCCTGACGCCTCCCCGAGCTCCCCGAGGCCACCGTCGCAACCCCTGTGAGCCTCCGGTCGATTCCCCTCTTCTCCCTGCATCGATTTCGCGCCCTAGCCACAGATGCACATAGCCGAGTTGTGCTCGCCGCCGGCGAAGTCGTCACCATGGCTTGAGCAAGCCCAGCTTGCCCCTGAGCATGTCATCGCGCTCGCGCTGCTCCCAGGAGTCGATCTAGCCCACCCGTTCGTCTCACCGTGCACCACAACGCCGATTCCAAGCACACCCGAACTCCGGCCGCCACCTTGGAGCTCGCCGTCGTCGGCTCCGGCCACCATAGGTCCGGCCACCACCACCGTTCGACGCGTGCCACTGCGTGCGTTTGAATGCAACTAACCGCGCTCGAAATGATGCCCTGAGGGCGATTTCCGAAGCCCGCCGCCGCATCTGGCCTCGCCGGCGTCATGTCGCCGGTGGGGTTGACCCACTTGACCACGGCGGAACCCCCCCTGGGTCGATGACAGGTGGGGCCAGCCCCTGTTAATTAGTTTAGGTGTTAGATTAGTTAACGCTAATTAATTTAGTTAATTATTTAAGCCACTGACATGTGGGCCCAGCCCTGCTGACATTTTCGTTAGTATTAGTTTAACCCTAATCAACCCGGTTAACCAACTGAGTGACTGACACGCGGGACCCACTGTCAGGTTTGACCTGGACCCGCCCAGTTGACCTGCTGACATCAGCATGACCTAGTGCTGACGCAATAAATCATTTTCTGGTTTTAAAATAATTCAGGAAATTCCAGAAAATTGTATAAACTTCTAAAAATCATAGAAATTCAACCGTAACTCCAAATTAAATACTTTATATATGAAAAATTATCAGAAAAATTCAAGGAATCCATCTGTACCATTTTCATGCATGTTAGAACAACTTATAGCTGCTGTATAGCACAAATCAATTAAATGGCATTTGAATAATCACATATGGAGTTTGAATTTGAATCTTGTATTCAAACCAACTTCATTTAATCTGTTGCTAGTTGCATTAGCCCAAAACACATTCATTTTGCCATGTCATGATCATGCATCATATTGTGCATTGCATTGATTGTGTTCCCTTCTGTGTTGCCGGTATTTGTCCCCTCTCGATAGACGTGATACCGATGATGTGATCGTTGACACTGATGAAGACTCAATGTTATCTTCAGAAGTGCTAGGCAAGCAAAACCCCCTTGTTCATTCCGATAAAATCCCACTCTCTCGCTCCTGCTCTCTTTTACTGCATTAGGACAACACCGATTCCTCTGTTACTTGCTGCGGTAGATGAACCCCTTTATCCTTTGCATGACCTGTCATTGCCACAGTAAATAGATGAAACCCACTAGCATGAGTAGGAGTTGTTTGAGCCCTGTTGTGCCTACTCATTCATGTTTGTTTGTCATGCCTGCTACTGCTTAGAGTTGAGTCAGGTCTGATTCATCGGGGATGAATCAGAGGTGTGTGAACATGTCCTACTGTTGAGAGCTAAGTGTGTGAACACGATTTGGTAAAGGTAGCGGTGAGAGGCCATGTAGGAGTACATGGTGGGTTGTCTCATTGCAGCCGTCCTCAGGAACTGAGTTCTGTGTTTGTGATCCATGATTCAGCTACTACCACGCATTGGGCCCGAAACCAATGGACCCTCTCGGCTTCTTAATCACCCCTGTCCTCTGTCCAGGAGTTGCAAGTAGTTTCTGGAGGCCGTGCGCAGCGCTGACCGTAGGGGTGGGCTGTGATGCGGTAGGCACGTGGCCGGGTAAACCGGGCGCCCGTTTGGTGTCACGGAACCCTGTTCACATCGTTTGGGGCTGTGAGCGAAACTCCGGCCGGATCTCCTCATGGATGGAACCCGAATAGGCGATAAACCTGGACTAGAGACTCGAGTGTTTGGGCAGGCTGTGGCCGACACCCATGTTGGGCTTCCGCTTGAAGGTTGCTGAGTACATGTCGTGTAAACGGCGGTAAGTGGTGAGAGTGTGTGTGAAGAAGTACACCCCTGCAGGGTTAACATCATCTATTCGAATAGCCGTGTCCGCGGAAAAGGACTTCTGGGTTGCTTATATCAGTTCATAGACAAGTGAAAGTGGATACTCTAAAATACGCAAGATAAGCGTGAGTGCTATGGATGGCGTTCTCGTAGGGAGACGGGAGCGGATCCATAGTGGTGTATTGATATGGTGAATATGTGGACTCGTGTGCGCCACCTCAAAAGAGTTACTTGCAGTCGTAGTTCAGGATAGCCACCGAGTCAAAGCTAGCTTGCTGCAGTTAAACCCCACCATCCCCTTGTTGATAATGATGCATATGTAGTTAGTTCTAATGTAAGTCTTGCTGGGTACATTTGTACTCACGTTTGCCTATTTTATGTTTTTGCAGAGAGACTTCGGTCTCGCTAGTAGCTCCACATGGACTTCGACGTTTAGCTTGTTACCTCAGCTACGATCTTGCGCCCTCGACAGGATTTGGTAGATAGTCAGGCTTCTCAGCCTTTTTCATTTATAGATGTCTGTACTCAGACATGATAGCTTCCGCTTGTGCTTTGATTTGTATGCTCTGAATGTTGGGTCGTGAGACCCCCTGTTTGTAATATCTCGCTCCTCGGAGCCTATTGATTAAATACTTGTGTCGTAGAGTCATGTTGTGATGCCATGTTGTACTTGCACATATCGAGCATATTGTGTGTATGTTATTGAAATGCTTGGTATGTGTGGGATCTGACTATCTAGTTGTTTATCCTTAGTAGCCCCTCTTACCGGGAAATGTCTCCTAGTGTTTCCACCGAGCCAGGGTAGCTTGTTACTGCTCCGGAACACTTAGGCTGGCCGGCATGTGTCCTTCTTCGTTCCTGTGTCTGTCCCTTCGGGGAAATGTCACGCGATGAATACCGGAGTCCTGTTAGCCCGCTACAGCCCGGTTCACCGGAGTCCTGCTAGCCCAGTGCTACAGCCTGGATTCACTCGCTGATGACCGACACGTTCGATGTTGGGTCATGGATGCCTGTCCCTGTAAGTTTGTGCCACTTTGGGTTTACGACTAGCCATGTCAGCCCGGGCTCCTTATCATATGGATGCTAGCGACACTATCATATACGTGTGCCAAAAGACGCAAACGGTCCCGGGCAAAGGTAAGGCGACACCCGTGGGAATACCGTGCGTGAGGCCGCAAAGTGATATGAGGTGTTACATGCTAGATCGATGTGGCATTGAGTCGGGGTCCTGACATTCTACTCGTGTATATAACATCTACGCATAGACCTGGCTCTGATGCCACTGTTGGGGAACGGAGTATTTCAAAAAAATCTTACGATCACGCAAGATCTATATAGGGATGCATAGCAATGAGAGGGGAGAGTGTGTCTACGTACCCTCGTAGACCGAAAGCGGAAGCATTAAGAAACGCGGTTGAAGTAGTCAAACTTCTTCGTGATCCAACCGATCAAGTACCGAACGCACGGCACCTCCGCGATCTGCACGCGTTAAGCTCGGTGACATCCCTCGTACTCTTGATCCAGTTGAGGCCAGGGGAGAGTTTTTTCAGCACGACGGCTTGTTGATGGCGACGATGAAGTTATCGGTGCAGGGCTTCGCCTAAGCTCTACGACGATATGACAGAGGTGTGTATCTGTGGAGGGGGGCACCACACACAGCTAAAAATATTGTCAACTTGTGTGTCTATGCGGTGCCCCCCTCCCCCGTATATAAAGGAGGGGAGGAGGGGGCCGGCCGGCCCTCATGGTGCGCCCCCAAGGGGGGATTCCTACTAGGAGTAGGTTTGACCCCTTTCCTAGTCCTAATAGGAGGGGGAAGGAAGGGGAAGAGGAGAAGAATGAAAGGGGGGATGGCCCCCTTCCCAATTCAGATTGGGCTGGGGGACACCTCTTGGCCGCCTCCTCTCTCTTCCACTAAATCCCATTTAGGCCCATTAAGCCCCCGAG
>NC_041386.1:263635638-263691078 GCF_002162155.2 Triticum dicoccoides | reverse complement strand
CCGGAACCATTTCGGTGTCCAAACATCACCTTCCAATATATCAATCTTCATGTCTCGACCATTTTGAGACTCCTCGTCATGTCCGTGATCACACTCGGGACTCCGAACTACCTTCGGTACCTCAAAACACATAAACTCATAATATCGATCGTCATTGAACGTTAAGCGTGCGGAGCCTACGGGTTCGAGAACTATGTAGACATGACCGAGACTCATCTTCGGTCAATAACCAATAGCGGAACCTGGATGCTCATATTGGTTCCTACATATTCTACGAAGATCTTCATCGGTCAAACCGCATAACAACATACGTTGTTCCCTCTGTCATCGGTATGTTACTTACCCGAGATTCGATCGTCGATATCATCATACCTAGTTCAATTTCATTACCGGCTTGTCTCTTTACTCGTTCCATAATGCAATATCCCGCAACTAACTCATTAGTCACATTGCTTGCAAGGCTTATAGTGATGTGCATTACTGAGAGGGCCCACAGATACCTCTCCGACAATCGGAGTGACAAATCCTAATCTCGATCTATGCCAACTCAACAAACACCATCGGAGACACCTGTAGAGCATCTTTATAATCAGCCAGTTATGTTGTGACGTTTAATAGCACACTAAGTGTTCCTCCGGTATATGGGAGTTGCATAATCTCATAGTCATAGGAACATGTATAAGTTATGGAGAAAGCAATAGCAATAAACTAAACGATCATACTGCTAAGCTAACGGATGGGTCAAGTCAATCATATCATTATCTAATGATGTGATCCCGTTCATCAAATGAAAACTCACGTCTATGGCTAGGAAACTTAACCATCTTTGACTAATGAGCTAGTCAAGTAGAGGCATACTAGTGACACTCTGTTTGTTTATGTATTCACACATGTACTAAGTTTCGGTTTAATACAATTCTAGCATGAATAATAAACATTTATCATGATATAAGGAAATATAAATAACAACTTTATTATTGCCTCTAGGGCATATTTCCTTCACTAGGCACTCTTTGAAAAGCTTCAGTGGTAGCTTTCCCTTTCCTTTCTTCAGCTTCTTCCTAGAGCTGCTCAACGGCTGTTTGCATTTCTGTCACCTTCAAGTCAAGATCATAGAACTTTGTCTCAATGATCCTCTCAAGACTCTCTTGATTCCGAGTCAGGGTGGCCAATCCTTTCTCAATCCTCAGAGTGGCTTGAATAAGATATCCAAGTTGATCTTGCTTTGACTTGAGGAAGACTTGTGAAGCCTCTTCAGCACTTGGCATCTTTGCTGCCTTCTCAGCTTTTGCTTTCTCCCTCTTCTCTCGTGCCTCTACTGATGTGGGATCTTCAGCATCCATGACAATGGTGTTGTCCTCAAAGTCAGGCCTCAAGGGAAGGTGTTCTTTATCCAATAAGTATGTGCCTATGCCCATCTTGGAGTTGATGAGCATATGGATGTGTGGAGCATACCCACATGATCTCTTCTGGTCTACAGTTGTCCTGTTGATTGTCTCAACAATCAAACTCATCACCTTGAACTTCTGGGAACATCAAACAACTGAAGAAAATTTATGGAGTGGCCTATGATGATCCTGTGATCTCGTGATTTGGTCAACAAGGTGTGCCTCAAGATGGTGTTAATAGTGGCCAGTCCAGACAACAGATAATATACAAAGCCTAGCTTGTGATTCTCCAAGGCTTTGTCAGGAATTTCCTTGTACATGTTGGCCATGTAGTTGTGATCTTTATTTCTCTTGGCATATACATCTATGTCATCCTCAAGCTCTGCAGGGGCATTAATCAGCTTGGCCCATTCACCAACTGTTGATTGGTACCTTGTACCTTCAGACATCCATACAATTCTTCCATCAGGATAGAAACGAGCTGTAGAGTAGAATTGCATAATGAGCTCATCATTCCACTTGGTCAATTTCTGACCCACAAAAGTGTCTACTCCATTGAGTCTGAAGCTCTCATGCACACTTGGGAAGTGGTCTTCATTGTTGTTGATGTATTTCCAATCAACCCACTTCGTGTCACACACTATGGGCTTCTTCTCCAAAAGAATTGTCTCATGGAAGTCCTGCCGCTCCTTGGTGTGAAACCTATAGTCCATAGCAGTCCTTCTCCTCATAGCATATGGATCTGATTGTCTCCACAATCTGAGACCTGCATCCTTTCTGAATTTCATGTTTTCTTCCACTAGATGATTGTCATCATGGTCAGGGATCTTTGGCTTTAGCTTCCTGCGCACTTGGGCTTCATCATCTTCTTCTTCAACTTCAGGCACTGGGGCCTTGTTCTTCTCAGCAGCTGGTATGTTTCTTGTGCTCCTCTTTGGTGCGGTCTTGGGGGCTAGAGCAGTAGCTTTGGGGGCAGTCTTGGGCTTTGATGGAGCAGCCCCAGACTTGATGGCGTCCCCCATCAGCTTTTGAGCTTTAGGTGCGGGTGCACCATCCTCTCCTTCCTCTTCCTCCTCGTCAGACTCTGGCCATAGTTTTCTTGTTCATATCCTTCCTCTTCTTGCCCTCACCAGCAGCCTCTCAACAGTTGATTTGGAGGTTTCAAGAGTTGAGCCCTTGGCTTTCGAAATGGGCACTCTCTTGGCAGGAGCCTTCTTGTGCATACCAGGCTGTGTTGATGCAAATGTGCCAAATTCCTTCTTGACAACCTTATTTTTGGAGCTGACCTCCTCCTCAGCAATGACATAGTCTTCATCCTCTAAATCAGAATTTCTCTTTCTCCTCTGCTTAATAGCAGCCTTAGGCAGGTTGCTAGGAGTACTTCTGCTGCCTTCATCATAACTGCCATAGGGACTAGTGCCCTCACTTAGACACTTAGATTTACCTGCTCCTCAGCCTTGTTCTGGCTATCACTTTGATCAGACATGGTTGACACTACAAACTGAAAGCTGGCCATGTGAATAGTTATAGATGAGATAGGGTGGATGAGCATCACAAAGTGCAAAGATTTTGCAAAACAAATGAGTCAAAAATTTAGTTTTAGTTTTCCACAAAAAGCATTTCGGAGATACCGATTTGTTAAACTCGGTAACACCGAAGCAACTTTGGAGTCTAAACTAGTGGAATCGGACAGACCGAGACATAGTTCGGTGACTCCTAGATTGCTAGGGTTTCATTGAGAGTTGAACTAGGTCACACCGATTTGCATGTTTTGGTCAGATTGGAAGTTACAAGTGCAATGGCCTAAGTCAAATCGGTGAGACCGATTTCCGCAACTTGGTCGGTCCGAGATGAGTTCGGCAGAAACCTAACCCTAAATTTTCGAATCAAAACTAATCTAAAGGAAGTTTTTGCTCGATAGGATGATCTCATACATGGTAAGAAACATGACGTTGACTTTGTGGTAAGAATCGGAGGTAAGAATTGCACAAAGGATCGAACTCATACCCTAACTTGGCGATGAGCTCGCTACGGCGGCAACGGCGGTGAAGATTTCCGTTGACAGGGATGGAGACCAGCGGCGGGAGGTCGCTGGCGACGAGAGGACGATTCGGAGACCCGAGTCAATAGAGCAGGACACGCGCGGGCGAAAGGGTTTTGGAGAAATTTCCAAAATTTGACCCGTTGGTATATATATCCTAACCCTGTCAGTGTGACCGAGTGGAACAACTCGGTGGCACCGAGATGCAGAATCGCAAGCGGTTACTACAACTCGGTGTGACCGAATGGTTCTAATCGGTTGCACTGAGATTGAAAACCTAGATCAACTCAGTGAACTCGGTACGACCGAAAATGATGAGTCGGTCAGACCGAAATGCGCAGAGAGGTTATGAAACTTTAAGTCTATGACGAATCGGTGACTCCGAGTGCTCCTCACCCAGAGGGTTTGAATCTGACTTGATCAAACTTTGTGATGTAGCATGAATAGAGTTTGAGACGAGAAAAGCATAGATAGCTAGAGGAAGTTCTTAGTTGTCCATCCATTTGGCAAAAGAAGAAGAGCCAAACAATCAAAGCAACAAATGGATGTCCTCGAATGGGAAAGATATGCAATCAGCATGCTCACACGATAAAATGGCGAATGAAATATGTGGAAAAGCATGCACAAACACTCTAGCATCTATCAAGCAATTGGCGATGACTAGGTCATCTATGTATGAGTATATTGACTTAGGAGTCAAATGAGAATGTTTGATCATAGGTCATACTCATAGTTTAAGCGCAAGTGGGGTTACCACTTTTACGTAAAGCATTGTTGTGCTCACACCATTAGAGTTGCTTTAGCTCAATTCTTAGAGTAAAGCTCCCCCTAGATGTGATATTCCCCCTAAGAGGGATGAACTAACCTTGGGTTTTGTTGATGATGACTTCATGTAGATGTTGAAGATGTGGATGCTCAATGTTGATGTAGATCATTTGGAGCAATCTGTTGGAGTGAGTTGCACTTGCAATGCCTACACGGGTGTAACACCCCGGATGTAACTTACCCAATATGTACTCCAACTCTTGCCGTTTCTGGCCTTAAGTTATTTTATTTTCTCGGGTTCGGGTTTTTGTCTCCGTGTGTTGTTGTCATTGTCATGCATCTCATATCATGTCATCATGTGCATTGCATTTGCATATGTGTTCGTCTCATGCATTCGAGCATTTTCCCCGTTGTCCATTTTGCATTCCGGCGCTTCGTTCTCCTCCGGTGGTCATTTCTACCTTTCTTTCGTGCGTGGGGATTAAAAATTTCCGGATTGGACCAAGACTTGCCAAGCGGCCTTGGTTTACTACCGATAGACCGCCTGTCAAGTTTCGTACCATTTGGACTTCGTTAGATACTCCAACGGTTAACCGAGGGACCGAAAAGGCCTCGTGTGTGTTGCAGCCCAATCCCTCCAATTTGGCCCAAAACCCACCAAACCCTCTCCATCATCTAGAGCGTCCGATCACGATCGCGTGGCCGAAAACCGCACCTCATTTGGACTCTCCTAGCTCCCTCTACCTATAAATCTAGCCTCTCCCCCGAAATTTCGGATCTCTTCCTTCCCAAAACCCTAAAATCCGCTCCTCCGTGCACCGGACGTGTACGCCGCCGCCGGACAAAGCCGCCACGACCCCCGCGCCCAATCAGGGCGTGACACGTGTCCCGCGCCGGTCTCCCTCCGCCGCGGCCCAGGGCGGGCCCTCTCCGCCACCAACCGGGCCGCCACCTACCGCGCCGCCTCCACGCGCCCACGCCGCCCGCGCATCGTCCCCGCCGCAACCTTCTTCCATGCCGGCCGGCGAACTCGTCGATCGAGCCTGCCGGCTCCTCCCCGCTCCGCCGCGGGCGAGACGCCGCGCCGCCACCTCGCCTCTTGCCGGCGCCGCCAAGTCCGCCGCCTCGCCGCCCTCCGACGATCGCGCCTCGCCGCCGCCTCGCCGCGACCTCGCCGGCGTCCTCTCCGGCCAACTCCGGCATCAAGTCCATCTCCGGCCAACTCCGGCATCAAGTCCGACTCCGGCCGCCGTCGGTTACTGTTCCGGCGAAGTCCTCGGTTCACACGCTGGATCTAGATCTGGATCGTGTGGGTTGACTTTCCCCCGAAAACCTAATCTCAATATTTTTTTGCATACTTTGGCGCATCATAGCTCATCAACCGCTGCTCCGTTTTGGGCGTGTAGCTCAGAGAGTACATCATTTCATCTCATTGCATCATTTTCATTTGAGTTCATCTTGATGCCTGAAATGCTGTTATAAGAGTGCTACTTGAGATATTTGTCAGTTCTGTTGCTCCATTTAGATATTTGTCATTTTTGCCATGATTATTGTGTGCATGATATGCCCCAGAGATCTTCATATGTTTTGTTAAGGGTTTTGTCATCTTTCCAGAGGTGCAACCCATGTATTTTTGTGATGTGTGTGGTGACTAGCACGAGCTTGCAAAGTGAGGCATTTGCTAATGCTGATTTCAGGGACTTAGCATTTCCACTAAGTCCTTGAGCTGTTTACTCATATGGCCATATGTTCATGTTGTTTCCTAGTGAGTCAATCGAGCTCTACTTTTGCTATTTCGAGAATCTGGGCAGATTGTCTACTTGTTAGCGGTTTTGCCGATGATGTTATAGTTGATCCGTGCATGCTATGTTATTGTTCTTGCCATGTCTAGCTTGCATTTTGTGTATTCTTGATGGGTGTATGCTTAGCTTGTCATGACTTGCTCTGTAGTGAGTGCATCGAGCTCGTAAACATGCCTACTTGATATCTATTTCAGCATGCTCCAGTTTTCACTAAGTCTGAAAACTGATTATGTTTTTGCCATGTTCACATGCTTGCAAATGTATTTGCTGATCCTTTTTAGCTCAAGGTCACTAATGGACTTTTGTTAAGATCTTTGAGTAGCTCCATGCCATGCTTTACTTTTCCATGTTCAGGTCATGTAGCATGTAGTTTTGTTGCTCCGAAGAGTGCTATCTGATCTGAAATTCCAGACAAGTGTTAATTTCACTAAGTCTGAGATCTGTTTGCCAAATGCATTTTTGCCATGCTTGTTTGAACCTGTTATTGGATGAATTGGCCGTAGCTCAGTGCTAGACTTTTGTTAAGCATCATGAATGGATTCCTGCCATGTATTTTGATGCCATGTTTGGGTGCTGTAGCATGTTCATCTTGTTGCATTTAGATGGCTACTTGTTGTAAATCGCAGAACGTGGTCCTATTTGAATTGCTTGCCATTTCCAAACCGTAACTCCGTTTCCGGCATTCTTTATATCGTTTTCAAGCGATTTCATCTCATCTTTCCAGTGGCACACCTGGATTTCCATGTTGAGGCCAGGTTCATTCATTCCTTGTCAAATCTTGCATATGCATCACATATTGCATCCCGCATAGCATACCATCTTCGCATCATGTTGTTTGAGTTTGCACGTGGTTGATTGTGTCCTTGTTGCTTGTTTGTCTTGTTTGGGTAGAGCCGGGAGACGAGTTCGCTAACAAGGAGCCCGTTGAGTTTGCTTTCGAGGATCCAGTCAACTCTGACAACTTTGCAGGCAAGATGATCATACCCTCGAAATCACTACTATCTTTGGTTTGCTAGATGCTCGCTCTTTTGCTATGCCAATGCTACGATGCCTACCACTTGCTTTCAAGCCTCCCAAATTGCCATGTCGAACCTCTAACCCACCATGTCCTAGCAAATCATTGATTTGCTATGTTACCGCTTTGCTCAGCCCCTCTTATAGCGTTGCTAGTTGCAGGTGAAGATTGGAGACCGTTCCTTGTTGGAACATTATTTACTTGTTGGGATATCATTATATTGCCATGTTATCTTAATGCATCTATATACTTGGTAAAGGGTGGAAGGTTAGGCCTCTCGCCTAGTGTTTTGTTCCACTCTTGCCGCCCTAGTTTCCGTCATATTAGTGTTATGTTCCCGGATTTTGCGTTCCTTACGCAGTTGGGTTATAATGGGAACCCCTTGACAATCCGCACTGAATAAAACTCCTCCAGCAATGCCCAACCTTGGTTTAACCATTTGCCACCTAGAATTTTCCCTTGGGTTTCACGGACTCAAGGGTCATCTTATTTTAAACCCCCCCGGGCCAGTGCTCCTCTGAGCGTTGGTCCAACCTAGAGCACCGTGCGGTGCCGTCCCTTGGCAACTTGGGTTACGTTGGCTCCCGTATGCTTAGCTTATCCGGTGTGCCCTGAGAACGAGATATGTGCAGCTCCTATCGGGATTTGTTGGCACAGCGGGTGGTGTTGCTGGACTTGTTTTACCATTGTCGGAGTTGTCTTGAAGAACCGGGATACCGAGTCTGATCGGAACGTCTCGGGAGGAGGTCTATTCCTTCGTTGACCGTGAGAGCTTGTCATGGGCTAAGTTGGGACTCCCCTGCAGGGATTTGAACTTTCGAAAGCCGTGCCCGCGGTTATGGGCAGATGGGAATTTGTTAATGTCCGGTTGTAGATAACTTGAACCTTAACTTAATTAAAATGAATCAACAGTGTGAGTTACCATGATGGTCTCTTCTCGGCGAAGTTCGGGAAGTGAACACGGTGTTGGAGTAATGCTTGCCGCTGGATGCCCTCTAGTTTCTCGCTCGCTCTTTGCCTCCTCTTCTCGCTCTCTTTTGCGAACAGGATAGCCACCATATATGCTAGTCGCTTGCTGCAGCTCCACATATTTTACCTTGCCTTACCTATAAGCTTAAATAGTCTTGATCGCGAGGGTGCGAGATTGCTGAGTCCCTGTGGCTCACAGATTACTTCCAAACCAGATGCAGGGCCTGACGATTTCGCTGCAGGTGATGCGCTTGAGCTCAAGTGGGAGCTCGACGAGGACTCTCAATGATACTACGTGTCTTTCCCTGATGATCAGTAGTGGTGCCCAGTTGGGGGTGATCGGGACCGTGTCGCATGTTGGGTTATCTTTTATTTTGGCGCCGTAGTCGGGCCATGAGTGTTTGAATGTTGTAATGCTATTTATGTACTTTGATTGACGTGGCGAGTGTAAGCCAACTATGTATCTCCCCTTTTATTATCTATATTACATGGGATGTTGTGATGATTGCCTAACTTGCGACATTGCTTTCAATGCGGTTATGTCTCTAAGTCGTGCCTCGACACATGGGAGCTATAGCCGCATCGAGGGCGTTACAACGCGTTAGTCCCACAAGGAACAAACAAGGATATTCATAGACATAGAATGAAGTACACACAAGATGATTTCCATGAAAGCATTAGGTTACCTTGTCCCTTGTCTTACCAACAATAGGGTTTGTGACTCCTTGGACTAGTGCAAGATGTGGAAGTTGTTTGCACTTGTTCTCGCCAAAATGATATGAGTGAAGTATGTTGGCGGAGTCACCCTCAAGAACTCTCTAGTTCTTCTTCTTTGGGATCCACATCAACTTGATGGGAATCCTTCGAGTTGTAGTCGTACTTGATGAAGTAGAATTTGTTGTAGTCTTGGGAACCTGTTGGGGATATAACTATTAGATATGACCCGCCCAGGAGGGGCCGGGTTATACCGATGGCGGTTCATTGTTGAAGCCCGGGAAGGTATCGAAGATGGCGATTCATGAAGATGACTTACTAAGAGCCCAAGGCCCAAAGGCATCTTAAGGCCCATAGGTGTAAACCGCCATATATGTATGACTTGTATTGTAAGGCATGTGTATTTGGTGACCGAGTCACACCCGTTGTTATGAACCGGCTCGGGACTCTGTAAGCCGCAGGGTGTTGACCTGAGTATATAGGGGGACGACCCGACGACGGTTTAGGTCAAGAGACAACAAATCGAAAGCTAGGTCAAGCGTATTCGCTCCCTGGTAATGGAGACATAAGCAATACCACCTCAACTTGATTAGTCCTTGACCTTCACCGCAAGGGGCCGAACCAGTATAAACTCCTTGTGTACTTTGTCCTGTTTAAATGTGATGGCTCCATGAATAAGTCCTTCTACTAGGACATCTCCCGTGACAATTCCATGACATTTGGCGCCCACCGTGGGGGCATCGCACGGTGGTTTCGAGTTCTTAAAGGGCAACTTCGAAGGGATCAAAGGGTACGACGTGGGCCAAATGACCAAGAGTCGTCGCGGCAAGCTTTACATCGACGACGCAGGCTGGGGCCCCGAGGTCGGCTCAATCGAGTATAGGTACCGGGTCCCCTTCGGCGGAATCCACGTCTTCATCGGCAAGATCGGCGAACCGGGCCCTTAGCCGGACACCTGCACTGACATCATTGAGACGGCTCAGTGTGCACGACCCACCTTGGTTCAACCCGCTGTGAAGCGCGCCTTCATTGGATTCATCCATGGGGGAGAATTTGAGGAAGGATCCATGTCTGGCGATGAGACGTCCATCTATTCTGATGATGATTCGTCCATAGGCGAGACTACTTCATTGTATCAACTACAGGCGGCAGGCTTGGGGGCTGTTCCGATGGCAACAGTATTCTGGACCCCTATGAGCCGCCGAACTGGGTCGCAATTTTCATGGCCGGTATGCAGCCAATGGAGAATTCTTCGACTGCAGCGGCAATGGTTTCCGGGTCAGCAACAGCGACGACGGCCGGGGCGGGAGGTCCTGTGCACCCACCGACTCAAGTCTTGTCTGACTTATAGTACACTTTGACAACATTGTTGGTAGCAGAGGTTAACCCGGCAAATCAAACTCAGCATAATGCGGAAGTTGCAAAACTACGAGATGAGATAGCTCAAGCCAAGGAAGATCTGGCGGCGGAGGACGCAAGGATGACTGCAGAACGAGCCGCCTTGGATGCTCAGGCGCAACGAATATAGGCTGATTCCTTCTGGCTCTCGTTGGATCAGAACGCTTCAAAGGAAGCCCTGAGGACAAGGCACCGAAGTCGTCTACCTCCGGTTTACAAGGCGAGGAACCTCATCAACACACCTGGTGCGGGGACCAGTGACCCGCCAGGGGTAAACCGGGCAGTAGCCACGCCTAGGACTGGAGTGCCAGCTCAAACACGCACGACGGACCCGTCTCGTCAGAATAATATCCCACCACAACATGTGCTGACACCATCGGGTCATTATTCTAACCCTTTGGATAACATGATTGCTGCAGCATCGCGATTGGCGGCTCTCCCAGTTGAAGGCGAGTCTCCAGTTGCGGTTCAAACGCGGAGGGCTAGAGAGCTTCTTCAGACTGCATTGGTGCAACAGGAGGCTTATTCTTATAGTTGTGAGAGGATTCATTCACCCCCTCGCCCATGCCGGAGTTATAGCAGACACATGGACTCCCCGGTGATGTCAAGCAGTGAGCAGCATCATAACACGCCCCGTGGACATGACCCGCCCCGTAGTACTCAGGCCCTGATGGACCAGGATAGAGCACGTCGGGAGGCTGAGCTGGCGGCTCAGTATGCAGCTCATCAACCATCTCCGGTTTATCCGACCACTTCGGTGGAGGCAGGCATGACCTCTAGAAGCATGGGTGTGCCATGTTTAGTGCCCGCTCTGCCTAATGAGCGTCTGCCCAAGGATTTCAAAGGACCTCGTAAGGTGCCCAACTACAGAGCCGACTTACCCCCTGAGGCGTGGATTGAGAGTTACGAGATGGCCATGGAGCTGCTGGAGGTTAGCGATGCTGCGTGTGCCAAATACTTCACCATGATGTTGGATGGGACGGCTCGTACTTGGTTAAAAGGGTTGCCTGCCAACTCCATTGGGTCGTGGGCCGAGTTAAAAGCCCAGTTTATCCAGAATTTTAAGGATACGTGCAAGCAGCCCATGTCGATTATGGTTTTGGATGCCTGCGCCCAAGAAGAGGGTGAGTCAATGACCCATTGGGTGCGCCAGGTCAAAGCCATCTTGCACTCATCAGATAACATCAATGCCGACTCAGCAGTCCTCAGGTTAGAGAAGAATTGTCGTTTTTTGCCTCTTAAACAGAAGCTAGGGTGGCTCAAGCGCCACTGCAATGATATGGGGGAGCTGATGGCGGCTCTAATTAAATATGCCGACTCTGATAGTACCAAGGACCCCGAGTCTGATGATGAAAAACCAGGAAAGGTAAAGAAGAGTGGCAACACCAAGGGTCAGCATCATAACCCGGCAAGCCAGGGGGGCAATGGTAAGTGCAAGGACGATAATATTTTAGATTTTGTGGCCAATAACAATACGTAGAATAATGGTCAGCGTCATAAGGGGAAGCCACCTCCTCGGGCAGGAGGGTCAGGTCTCAATCTTGAGCAGATGATGAATCAGCCCTGACCAAAGCATGGTTCGTGGGAAAGACCGTCCAGTCACCTTTGGAAGGACTGCTACATTATGAAGGAGTTCAAAAATTCTGATTTATTCCAGAACAATCATGGGTCGGTCGACAGCTCAGGTTCTGGTGGTGGCGGTTCTCATGGCCCGGGTTATGCTGGTGGCGGCTCTAATTCCGGTTTCCAGGGTCACCCAAGCAATCAAGGCAATCAGGGTGGTTATCATCAACAATCCGGTCAGGGGAATTAGCAACAACAATCTGGGTATCAGAGTAACCCGAAGTAGTTGAATAGTGGGCAGTACCACTTCTTCACCACAAGTTTATGCAAGCGGGATCAGAAGCTCCATAAAAGGGTTGTGAACATTGTTGAGCCGGCAGTTCCCCGTTACTTGCGCTGGTCTGAGCAGCCCATTGTGTGGAGTCGTGAGGATCACCCGCCCCGGGATGATAATCCGAGTCACTTGGCTTTGGTGGTGGCTCCTCAGGTTGGAGGATATAAATTCACTAAGGTACTCATGGACGAAGGTAGTAGTATCAATATCCTTTATTATGAAACTTTATGTCGCATGGGATTGACTGATAAAAATCTTAAACCGTCGAACACTGTCTTTCACGATCTGGTGCCCAGTAAGTCGGCATACCCAGTTGGTAAGATAGCGCTGAAGGTTGCTTTTGGAGATGATTATGATTCTAGATCTAAGACATTGACCTTTGAAGTGGTTAAGATCAAGAGCCCTTATCATGCTCTGTTTGGGCGGCCGACTTATGCTAAGTTTATGGCAAGGCCTTGTTATGTTTACTTGCAGCTGAAGATGCTGGGTCACAAGGGCACTATAATAGTACATGGGAGTCACAAGATAGCCTTGGAGTGTGAAGAAGGTGACGCTGCTTACGCTGAGTCTGTCTACGCAACAAAGGAGTTGAAGTTTTATAAAGACAATGTTGACCCGGCAAATATGACCTCTTTGAAAAAGCCAACTACTGAGCATGATCCGGTCTTGAAGTTTAAGTCGGCAGATGACAACAAGCTGGTTGATTTCGTTCTTGGCGATTCATCCAAGCAGTTTAGCATTAATGCTAATTTGGATCCGAAATAGGAAGGCACGCTCATCCAGTTCATCTGTGAGAATCGGGACATCTTTGCATGGAAACCTTCTGACATGCCAGGTGTATCGAGGGAACTTGCTGAGCACACTCTTAATATTGATCCGAAGTTTAAGCCGTTCAAACAATTCTTTCGTCGTTCTAATGAAGAGAGGCGTAAGGCCATTGGTGAAGAAGTGGCCGGGCTCTTGGCGGCCGGGTTCATTGTTGAAGTTTTTCATCCTAAGTTGTTGGCTAACCCGGTGCTGGTGCTTAAGAAGAACGGCATTTGGCGTATGTGTGTGGATAACACGGACTTAAATAAGGCTTGTCCGGCTGATCCTTTTTCTCTCCCTCGTATTGGTCAAATTATTGACGCTACGGCGGGTTGTGAGTGTTTGAGCTTTTTGGATGCTTACTCTGGTATCATTAGATCAAGATGGCAATTAAGGACCAGGAGAAGACAACTTTCATCACTCCATTTGTAGCCTTCTGCTATGTGTCTATGCCTTTTGGGCTCAAGAGTGCCCAGGCGACTTACAAACGGTGTGTGCAAAATTGTCTTCATAGTCAAATCAGGCGCAATGTCCATGCTTATGTGGATGATATTGTGGTAAAGTCCAGGAAGAAGGAGACCTTGATTGATGATTTAAAGGAGACCTTTGATAATCTCCGGGTTTATAAGATGATTCTTAACCCGGCCAAGTGTGTTTTTGGTGTACCAGCTAGTAAGCTTTTGGGTTTTCTGGTTTCCAACAGAGGCATTGAAGCTAACCCAGAGAAGATCAAGGCCATTACTTCCTTGGCTAAGCCGGCATGTGTCAATGATGTTCAACGTCTGGCAGGCTGTATTGCGGCCTTAAGCCGGTTCATAAGCCAGTTGGGAGAGAAGGCTATACCGCTGTACCAGATGATGAAGAAAACATATCATGTTGTCTGGAGTGATGCCGCTAATCAAGCATTTGAGGACTTAAAGAAACAGTTGGCTGAGCCGCCCATTCTTGTTGCTCCTATTGATAAGGAGCCTTTGCTGTTATATGTGGCTGCCAATAGACAAGCTGTTAGTGTTGCCATTGTGGTGGAAAGGAAGGAAACAGGCAAAGAATATCTGGTTCAACGGACTATTTACTATATTAGTGAGGTCCTTATTGAGTCCAAACAGAGGTATCCACATTGGCAGAAGCTTGCGTATGGGTTTTTTACAGCTAGCCGGAAGCTTAAGCAGTATTTTCTGGGTCATCCTATCACTGCGGTTAGTTCTGCCCCTTTAGGGGATATCATTCAAAACAGAGAAGCCACGGGGTGGGTAGCCAAGTGGGCCATTGAGATTGGACCTCATGGTTTAAAGTATGTGCCCTGTACAGCCATCAAGTCTCAAGCATTTGTGGATTTTATCAATGGTTGGACAGAATTGCAGATGCCTGAGGAGAAGTCGAATAACAGATATTGGACTATTCACTTTGATGGGTCCAGGCAGTTGGAAGGCTCGAGGGCTGGAGTTGTATTAACTTACCCATGAGGTGGTAAATTTTCTTATGTTCTCTGGCTGATGTTCCCTTGTACTAACAATGCAGCTGAGTATGAGGCCTTGCTCCATGGTCTTCAGATGGCTAAGGAGATGAGCTTAAGCCGGGTGAGGTGTTTCGGCGACTCAGATCTGATGGCTCAGCAAGTTTCTGGCACTTGGGATTCTAAGGATCCACTCATGGCGGCTTATCATCAAGAGGTTGATGCTATAGCGGGTCACTTCAAGGGTTATCAAGTTGAACATGTTGATCGCGGGAAAAATGAGGCGGCTAATGCTTTAAGTCGGTTAGGGTCTCAACGTATGCCGGTGCCACCTAACACTTTCCTGGATATTCTACATAAACCTTCTGTCAAATTGCCTATAGAGGAGGATATTTTTATTCCTGACACGGAGGCACAACTGATGGCGGCTCTTCATGCTATTCCTGATTGGACAGTTCCCTATTTGGCTTGTATGACCCGGGGCGAGTTACCTAAGGATGAAACTTTCGCCAGACAGATAACCCAGCGGTCTAAGTCAATGACTATTGTTAATGGGGAATTGCATCATCGTAGTGTCACAGGGGTGTTTCAATGTTGTATTTCTCCTGAAGAAGGTTGTGAGATTCTACGAGAGATTCATGAAGGGGATTGTGGTCATCATGCCGGGTCTAAATCTCTTGTAGCCAAGGCTTTTCATCATGTGTTTTATTGGCTGACGACGCACGCTGGTGCGGAGGATCTAGTTAGTAGATGTGATGGTTGTCAGAAGTTCTGACGGCGCGCTCATCTGCCGGCTCAAGAATTGAGGATGATTCCAATTACTTGGCCATTTGCAGTCTGGGGGCTTGATATGGTTGGGCCTTTCAAAAGGTCCAAGGACAAAAAGACGCACCTCCTGGTGGCGGTTTATAAGTCTACAAAGTGGGTTGAAGCAGAGCCGGTCAGTAAACGTGACGTGGCAATGGCGGTTCAATTCATGAAAAAGGTGATTTTTCATTTTGGTTTTCCCCATGGTATCATAAATGATAATGGTACTAATCTATCCAAGGGTGCCATGGAGGAATTATGTCAACGTGAGCATATCCGGCTTGATGTATCATCAGTGGCTCACCCCCAGTCTAATGGTCAAGCAGAGAGAGCTAATCAAGAAATCCTGAGAGGCATCAAGCCCCGACTTATGGTTCCCTTACAGAGGACGCCAGGGTGTTGGGTGGAGGAGTTACCTGCAGTATTATGGGGTATCAATACTACCCCCAACAGATCTACGGGTTACATGCCTTTCTTCATGGTTTACGGAGCAGAGGCGGTTCTCCCTAGTGACATCCGTCATGACTCGCCCCGTGTGGTGGCTTATGTTGAAGATGACAATGAAAAGGAACGTCAGGATGCACTTGACTTGTTAGATGAGGAGCGTGACATCGCGGCAGCTCATTCGGCGATTTACCAGCAAGATCTGCGCCATTATCACAGTCGTCGGGTTAAAACCAGAACTTTTCAAGAAGGTGACCTGGTACTCTGGCTTATTCAGGATCATACTGATATGCAGAAATTATCCCCACCTTGGGAAGGGCCTTTTGTGGTCAGCAGGAATTTGAATAATGGATCATACTACCTTATCGATGTTTGAGACCACAAGGACTCACGCACGTCGGAGGAGGAGATCCGTCGGCCGTGGAATATTTCTCATCTTCGACCTTACTACACTTGAGCCACCGGCTCTTACAATGTACATATCTTGACAATGTATATATTATGATGATTATAATAAAGCCGACATCCCTGATAATGCAGGGCACCTGTCGTTTCGTTTCCAAGGTGTAACGCCCTCGATGCGGCTATATCTCCCACGTGTCGAAGCGCGACTTAGAGGCATAACCGCATTGAAAGCAATGTCGCAAGTGAGGTAATCTTCACACAACCCATGTAAAACATAAGGGAAAAAGATACATAGTTGGCTTACAATCGCCACTTCACACAATTACATGAATAAAGCATTACATCAACTAGATACAATCAAGGTCCGACTACGGAACCAAAATAAAGAGCAACCCCAAATGCGACAAGGTCTCCCGATCGACCCCAACTGGGCTCCACTACTGATCAACTAGAAACGAAACAAGACAAAGGACAAGATCTTCATCGAGCTCCTCCTTGAGCTTGGTTGTGTCACCTGCTCGGTAACATCGGCACCTGCAAACTGGTTTTGGAAGTATCTGTGAGTCACAGGGATTCAGCAATCTTACACCCTCGCGATCAAGACTATTTAAGCTTATAGGAAGGGTAAAAGGTATGAGGTGAAGCTGCAGCAAGCGACTAGCATATATGGTGGCTAAACATACGCAAATGAGAGCGAGAAGAGAAGGCAAGGCACGGTCGATAAAACTATGATCAAGAAGTGATCCTAGAACAACCTACGTCAAGCATAACTCCACCACCGTGTTCACTTCCCGGACTCCGCCGGAAAGAGACCATCACGGTAACACACGCGGTTGGTGCATTTTAATTAAGGTCAACTTCAGGTTTTCTACAACCGGACATTAACAAATTCCCATCTGCCCATAACCGCGGGCACGGCTTTCGAAAGTTCAAATCCCTGCAGGGGTGTCCCGACTTAGCCGATCACAAGCTCTCACGGTCAACGAAGGATATTCCTTCTAGCGGGAAGACCCGATCAGACTCGAAATCCCGGTTACAAGACATCCTCAACAATGGTAAAACAAGTCCAGCAAGACCACCCACTGTGCCGACAAATCCCAATAGGAGCTGCACATATCTCGTTCTCAGGGCACACCGGATAAGCTAAGCGTACGGGAGCCAACGTAACCCAAGTTGCCAAGGGATGGCCCCGCACGGTGCTCTGGGTTGGACCAACACTTAGAGAAGCACTGGCCCGGGGGGGTTTAATAAAGATGACCCTTGGGCTGGCCGACCCAAGGGAAAGAAAAAGGCTAGGTGGCAAATGGTAAAACCAATGTTGGGCCTTGCTGGAGGAGTTTTATTCAAGGCGAACTGTCAAGGGGTTCCCATTATAACCCAACCGCATAAGGAACGCAAAATCCGGGAACATAACACCGATATGACAGAAACTAGGGCGGCAAGAGTGGAACAAAACACCAGGCATAAGGCCGAGCCTTCCACCCTTTACCAAGTATATAGATGCATTAATTAAATAAGAGATATTGTGATATCCCAACAAGTAAACATGTTCCAAAAAGGAACAAACTTCAATCTTCACCTGCAACTAACAACGCTATAAGAGGGGCTGAGCAAAGCGGTAACATAGCCAAACAATGGTTTGCTAGGACAAGGTGGGTTAGAGGCTTGGTTCAACAATAGGGGAGGCATGATAAGCAAGTGGTAGGTATCGCAGCATAGGCATAGCAAAAGAGCGAGCAACTAGCAAGCAAAGATAGAAGTGATTTCGAGGGTATGGTCATCTTGCCTGAAATCCCGCAAGGAAGAAGAACGAGTCCATGAAGAAGGCAAACAGACGTAGACGAATGGGTCCTCACAAACGCGATGTTACCGGAACCAACCCGAAGGAGCAAACACCAGAAAGAAGCACACAACATAGTAAACAAACAACACATGAACATGGTATGCTATGCGGGATGCGGGATGCGATGCATATGCAAGATTTGGAAAGGAATGATTGAACCTGGCCTCAACTTGGAAATCCAAGAGTGCCACTGGAAAGGTGAGATGATTTCAGTTGAAATCGATATAAAGATCACCGGAATTGGATGCACGGTTTCGAAATGGCAAGCAAAACAAATATGGCATCGGTCTGCGATAAACAACAAGTAGCCATCTAAATGCATCAAGATAAATAAGCTACAACACTCAATCATGGAAACAAAATACAAGGCAGGAATCCACTCAAGATGCTTGACAAAATATGAATACTGAGATACGGCTAATTCACTCAATAACAGGTTCAAACGAGCATGGCAAAAGTGCAAATGATAACAGGTTTCAGACTTAGTGAAATTAACACAAGTCTGGAATTTATCATCAGGAAGCACACTTTAGAGCATGAAAATTACATGCTACAGGAACTAAACATGGCAAAGCAAGGCATGGCATGAAGCTACTCAAAGCACTTACAAAAGTCCCTTAGTGACCTTGAGCCAAAAGGGATCATAAAATACAATTGCAAGCATGTGAACATGGCAAAAACATAAACAGATTCAGACTTAGTGAAAACTGGAGCATGCAAATCAGTTAACGAGTAGGCATGTTTACGAGCTCGATGCACTCACTACAAAGCATGGCATGACAAACTAAGCATACAACCATAAAGAAGACATGGCATAGAAGCTAGACATGACAAGAACAACAACATAGCATGCACGGATCAATAGCAACATCCTCGGCAAAATCGCTAAACATGTCAACGATCTGCCAGTATTCACTTTATAGCAAAAGTAGAGCTCGATTGACTCAAGCTAGGGTGCTCCATAATTGCAAACAAAGACATGTATGGATAGAGCACCACAATGTTAACAAAACATCCTTATTGATCATCCTCAAAATAGGCACGGATCACTAGGAAACAACATGAACATATGGCATACCGACAAAAACAGAACAAGGACTTAGTGAAATTCTAAGTCTCTGAAATCAGCATTACCGATTACGCTACTTTGCAAGCTTGTGCTAGTCACCACAAATATCACAAAAATACATGGCAAGTATCTCTGTAAAGATGGCATGGCATATAACAAAACACATGTAGAGCTCAGGATCATATCATGCACACATTAAACATGGCAAAAATGACAAAATGCCATTTGCTGAAACAGATGTGAAAAATTCACCACATAGCCCTCTTCCAACAGCATTTAGGGTGTCAAGATGAGCTCAAATGAAAGTGATGCAATGAGATGAAATGATGTACTCGTCGAGACAAACATTTCGATATGCTACACGCACAAATCAGAGTCACGGATGATGAGTTATGATGCGATGAAAATGGGCATATGAATCTGGAAACTTCGGGGACTTGGTGGATATTTTACCTCCACGAAAAGTCAACGCGGGATGAGGATATTCGGGACGTGAGGAAGCAGCCGTGTGGTTGAAGGGACCGGTGGATTTGGTCCCGCTTCTTCTCCGGATCCGGTGACGAAGGAGGATCTCCGGTGAGCTGCATGAACTCCGACGATGGGCGGCTCAAACTCCGGCGAGCGCTTGCCGGAGCCGTGACGAGATCGAGCAGCAGAGCTCGGCCACGAGGGTGGTGAAGAGGCACGGGCGCGCGACAAGTGGTGCGGAAGCCGAGGCAAGGCGGTGGCGTTACGGCGATGTCCGGTGAGGTGGCGGTCGGCGAAGCGTGCGGCGGCGCGTCGGAGAAACGCGGGCGGCGCGGGGCACGGCGTGCTAGGCGGCGAGCAAGACGACGGGCGGCGGTGAGCGCGGCGGGGGCCGTGGTCGCCGGTGAGGTGGCGCGGAGCAACTCCGGCGAATGGAAGCGAAGAAGACAGCGGGGCGGATGGCGCGGCTCGGTCGGGAGGGCGGCGTGGCGGATCCGGGCCAGGCGGGCCAAATCTGGGCGTCTCGGGCCCGGCGGCGCGGGGACGGCGGCGGCGACAGGTGGCGGCATATGGTTGGCTGAGGCAGCGGTGCGGGGTGACGTGGCGACGCCTCATTCGCCGGAGTGAGGTGGCGCGGGGTGGACGCGTCCGCCGGCGAGCGGACATGTCCGGCTGCGCGGAGGGAGTTGGATCTAGGGTTTGCCCGTGCGAGAAATTCGGAGGGATACACATATTTATAGGTAGAGGGAGCTAGGAGAGTCCAAATGAGGTGCAGTTTTCGGCCACGCGATCGTGATCGAACGACCGAGATGATGGAGGAGGTTTTAGTGGGTTTTGGGCCACTTTGGAAGGATGTTGGGCAGCAACACACACGAGGCCTTTTCGGTTCCTCAGTTAACCGTTGGAGTATCAAACGAAGTCCAAATGGCACGAAACTTGACAGGCGGTCTACCGGTAGTAAACCAAGGCCACATGACAAGTATCGGTCCAATCCGAAAATGTTTTAACACCCGCACAAGAAAAGAGGTAGAAAGGGGCACCGGGTGACATAGGAGCGCCAGAATGCAAAACGGACAACGGGGAAAATGCTCGGATGCATGAGACGAACATGTATGCAAATGAAATGCACATGATGACATGATATGCAATGCATGACACGCAAGCAATGACAACTCAACAACATCGAATAACTGGAAGACACCTGGCACATCGGTCTCGGGGCGTTACACAAGGGTAACGAGTCTTTTTCATTCTAAATGGTCACTTGGGGGCTTCCTGCTCATTGAGCATAGCTGTGAATATCCCTCTTGATCGGCTCAATGCCACACCTCTAAATGGTCACTTGGGGGCTTCCTGCTCATCGAGCACAGCTGTGAATATCCCTCTTGATCGGTGCAACGCCACAAAGCACTTGGGGGCTTCCTGTTCAAACATAGGTGTATTCACCAAAGAGAACATAGCATTACTACCCTTATGAGCTGGGTTGGAACACCAGGTGTATTCACCAAAACATTCCGGGTTCTCCTGCTTTGTAGAGTCTGCCACTCCGCCCGGGTAATCCCAGAATGACAAGCCGAACTCTTGACAAGTCAATCTTACATAGACCCTGAACTTGTCAACTCTTGACAAGTCAATCTTACATAGACCCTAAACTTGTCAAGGTTAAAATGGCGGTCATGTGAGGCCGGATTCACAAAGTGTAAAAGGTCAACTCAGTGGCTTGGCGGCCCATGAAAGCCTCGGAGCTTTAGGCTTGGCGGCCTATGAAAGCCTCGTTTTCTTGCTTTGATTCGTTTTTTGAACATTTTTGGGTTCATCTTGGTATCATATTGACATATGATTTAAAATGATTCAGGCTATATAGCCTCGATTCTTACAGCTCATATTTGAGTATATACGTGGTTTCTGATAACCTGGCCTAACTTTGGACAATAAGTCGCCAGTATATGATGATATTAAATACTTGGAATTATTGTCTTCTAAGTTTTCGGTTATCACCCTTACTACATTGGTATGGTAAGCCGGGAGTTTAATCACATATCACAGGTATGATATTTTTGATTATATCTAATTATGATTGAACCGACCCTGCTTATGCATTGTTTTAGTCACCAGTGGTTTTATATGGGTATTATGACCCGTCCTGCGGTAAACCGCCAGGGCGCTTGTGATTTACTTGTGTGCAGGGTAATGATTAATCTCATCGGCATAAATCAACGTTGTCATAAGCATAAAATGGTAGCTTTTCAAATAGCTGGTCAAACAGTGTTGCACAAAGCAAAAACGTGCACGATGGCATGACAGATCAAAGTTTCACTAGCCTATTAGATGACTTAGTGAGCCAAAAAGATAAAGTGTTTTCCGAAGTTCAAATATTTGTACGGCCCAGCGGATTAATCATCTTGGTCTTGACGATATTAAGCTTCTGGATCATCCTTTTCCGGTTCTTTGTCCTCCTCCGCTGTCTGAAAGTTTGGTGATGACCAATCAATGCCACATAAGGCATGGAATTCAGCTTCATCATCTATAAGATCGGACAGGTGAACTTTAGGGGCGAAAGTATGCTTACGGATTGGGGGAATAAGATCCATCACTTTATAAGCCGGTGTGGGCTTCTTCTGATTTTCTGCATCATAAGTCGATAGATATTTGGATAGATTTGTCTCATCAGCTATCAGAGTTGCCACAGGACGTATTTCCTTCACGTAGGCAGTGAAGTCCTTCTGATCAAAAGAAGTGCCATCTTCTTTCAAACTTGGATACCCAGTAGCTACCTCAACTGGGTCTAATTCTGGTACCCATGCCTTAGCATGGCTCAAGGCCGTCATGGTGCCGGATCTTGCACATGACCGTTTTATCTCTTGAATCCTCGCAGGCAGAATTGACAATTTTTTCAACACGTCACTCAGCAGATTGGGTCCTTGATTTGTTGGAGAAATCGTGTCTAGTGTGCGCTGAGCTCCGGTATATAGTTGTTCAATAAGCGTATATACAGCTTTAAGCTTCACCAGCGTATCTTGACTAAGGTTGCTGCTTCTCGGACATGTGTAAACAATTATGGAAATGATCAGTGGCGGTTTATGATATAGAAAGAAGAGATTCAATTTTGATGCTGGCGAGGCGGCTCACTAAAGATAGCAGAAACCATCTGGGATACACGGTGTTTTAAACCAGTAACCTCAGTGGTCACATTTTGAAGATCAGCTTCTGCTTTTTCGGCCCGCTGCATTAGAGCAATTTTCTCCTCGGTCCAGGCGGTTCTTTCAGCATCAAAACCGGTCTTCAGCTTTTCTGTCTCCTCCAAACTAAATTTGAACTTTGAGTCAGCTTTTCGGGTCTCAGATTCTTGAACCTCCAGCCGAGTTTTCATATCCGCCAATTCTGATTGAAGTTGAGCGGTGGTGTTCTGTATAAAGCATAGATTTGCAATCACATTAATATCCGGGTTACAGGAATATAAGTCCCAGGCCTTTTGCAAGCAACAACACTTGGCACTTGGGGGCTAATGCCTACCGAAAAAATTCTTCATACAACGGCTTATATGACTAAGTCCCAAGCACTTTGCAAGCAACGGTACTTGGCACTTGGGGGCTAATGCATATTTTCTCATATTTCATTACTACTTTATGACGACCCGGCAATGCCGCAGACAACCACTGCCGTCTGATGGGGCTACATGAGTAAGTTCTAATCTTTAAATAATAATAAGTACCATTTCATTCATGCTGATTAAACCAGCCCTTGGGGCCATGGATGCAATGTTAATCATTCAAAATCTGGTTTAACTCTAATGGTGAAAGCCAACCTAGCAAGGACTCTACCAAAGATGTTTTTATACTCATGGCTACTCTAAGTCTATAGCATATTCAATCATATCATACGCATTAGACTTGGGGGATGACAGGATATACATACTGTATTAAGCCGGAGTTCATACCTCATATTTCTGGTGCATCTGTCTCACCATATCAATCTCAAGATCACGGCTGGTATGGACTTGATTGAGATAACCAGAGAGTACTTCACTAGCGCTTAGTTGAGAGTAGTTAGCAACATCAAATCTCACTTTTCGCCTTTCGAGGTACTCCTCCTTGGCAAAGTGCTTGGCCAAGACAGTGGGTTGTCTCGGTTCTTTAAAGCTGGTCCAAGTGATCACAACATCATCAGTGGATGGTCCTGACGGTTTAATGGGGCTTGATGATTCAGTGCCCAAAGGGTTGACATTTGTAGGATCACTGGAAAGATCAGGGATTTCTGGTGGAGCGTCATGGACGGGCTCTTGAGGTTGTGGTATGGAGGTGTTAGAGGCTGGAGTTTGCTGCTCCGGCTCATGGGCTTTGGGCTCTTCAGCCAGTTTGGTCACCTTTGCTTTCTTGCTAGGCTTTGCTTATCCACTTCATGGGTTATGAGAGATCAGTACAAGTATAAGAGCATAAGGAGATAGAGAATAAAAGTGATGTTACCCAGGGGCCGTCTTGAAAGCCGGCAGCTGGGTCTGAGATGAGTCACCGGAGGAAGAGCGAGAAGCCTCCTGATAGTTTGAATCAGAAGGATTAAGTGGCTGGCGAATGAGACCCGCCAGTTGGTAAAAAGAGGTTATGTTTGGAGACACCTCGTTTCGACGTTTCCGTGGAGCTAGAGTATTTGGTAAGACGGATGATAACTCTTCACCTCCGCTGCTCCGAGTTTGCCGTCGTCTCTCGTGCTGTTGTTGCTTCAAAAGAAAGTGAGGATCCAAATGAGCTAAGGGGTGTGAAAAGCTTACTTTCCGGGTTACCCGTCAAATTTTCAGTCTTGGCAAAGGCTCTGAGTTGGACGAAATGATAGTTACCTCTTCTTAGACTGCTTGACTGGTCCCCGTGTCATCCTGATGATAATCAGTGGCAATAAGATGGTTTAAAAAGAGCCAAGGGAATCAAGGTCTACCTCCGACTCAGAACTGTCGTCCAGACCAAGCATCTCGGAAGCAATTAATTTCTTCTTGCTTTTCTTGACAGTTTTCTTGGCGGCTTTCTTGGCAGACCTGGCTTTTTTGGCAGCTTCATGGTCGTATTGCTTTTTCCAAAAGTCAGATTCAGCCTATGATAGTCATCAAAGTTGAGTTAATAGAAAATTTGAATGATGAGGTGAAAGTAAGTAATTTAGAGACTCACATTCGGTGGCGGGTTAAGTTTGCGGAAAGGGTTTAGACCCACTTTGTTGCAGTCTTCTGGATCTTCATTCAGAAGGGTCTTTGTCATTTCATTGATGGCCTCATCAGTTAAATGCACTGAGCTGTGGCGCAGTGGATCCTTTATACCACCCGTGTAAGTACACATTAAACCGGGCCAGTGACTCAAGGGTATGATCCGCCATGAAACCCAGCACCGAACCAAGTCAATGCCAGTTAACCCATTTCCCAGCAGAGCCTTGATGTTTGCAATGGTAGGGGCAAGCTTTGCACGTTCAACAGCGGTAAGTTTTTCAGGAAGACGATGTTTTGGGTCAAGACGCTGGACACGATAACCCGGCAGTGGATTCTCATCAGCGGAGAGGTATCTTTGCAGTAAAACCATGTCTAGTTCCAATCATTGGGGTGACTTGGAAAGCAAGCATAGGGGAAGATAGCACCTCTTCTTTGTTGAATTGAGATTCCACCAAGTTCCAAGCTTGGTCTGTTCGTAAACTCGTTTTGGCGGTTCAAATAAAAATATTCCCTAAAGAGTTCAACACTAGGTTCCTCTTGAAGGTATACTTCACAGAAAACTTGAAAATTGCAAATGTTTGACATGGAATTGGGTCCGATGTATTGAGGATGGAGTTGAAAGAAGTGCAGAATGTCTCGGAATTTTTTTGATCCAGGTGGTGAGAAGCCCCGATTCATGTGATCAGTAAAAACGACGACTTCATCATCCTTTGGGTGAGGTCTTTCTTCGCTTGGTTTGGGGGCGCACCAATGCATGATATCTTTTGCTGGTAAATAGTCGATGTTGACAAAGTCTTTAAGAATGTTCTCAGTAACAATTGAGGGAACCCAATTACATCAGGTGAATGTCTTCGGCGGCATTGTGAAGGAAGAAGCCTAAAAGAAAGGAAATTTTACCGGTTTAAGTTGATTCATTAAAGCCGGAAGTAAACGCTAAAGTATGTATTCAGATTGGCGGCTTAAGTGGGGCCTAATGATATATGTATAAATTGGTGGTGTGAGCCGCCATGACAGCAATGATATTCAAGATATGTCAAGAGTGAATTCTACTAAGTGTTGAAGCAAACAAATTTCACAGATTGATGCTAGGATTCCGGATCTGGGACACTTCAGGATAATGGAAAATATTTTTGACCTAAATTATAGTGCTCGAGCAGTTCATATGTTCGGATGTGTTTTTTCTTGCGCGAAGGAGATGATCTAGTAACAGAAACGAGTATCACGACTGCTGCCGTGCAGGAGAAGTGCTAGGTTTGGAACAAAGTTACTAGCTGCAGTGAAGAACAAGGATGAACTCTGAAGAACTTTGAGAAACCCTAATGGAAGATCTACAGTGGAGAAAGGAGAGGCACTTACAGGATCAACTGAACAATGGAGACATGTCGTGGCTGCTCTGGTCTCGTTTAGGTCGATGCAGCGGCCGGAGTCGAGGAAGCTGACGAGTTCAGCGGCGGAGGTGCTCAGGCGTGCAAGTGTGTCGCGAAGATGTGAGGAAGAAGAAAGGGATGAAGAGGCAAGGGGGAGGAAAGAAAGGGACCCCTAGCCCTATTTATAAGGATAGAAGGATAACTAACATGCGCGGGAATCAAGGAGACCAAAAAATGGATATGTGACGATGCAAATGCCTTGATTTTTTGGATGGTTATTAAGGATAAGGATCCATTAAGATATGCTGGGTATTATGCAAAATTAATAACAGATGACGTCATGGCTGGTTTCTGTAATTCTAGGAGATGATGTCATGACGGGTTACAATATCTTGTGAGAACATGTGAAGAAGGATTTTTCCTAAGTGTTGAAGATTGACATGAACAAGTTCAAATCAACCTGGAGCCTAATGTTGGGGATATAACTATTAGATATGACCCGCCCAGGAGGGGCCAGGTTGTACCAACGATGTCTCATTGTTGAAGCCCAGGAAGGTATCGAAGATGGCGATTCATGAAGATGACTTACTAAGAGCCCAAGGCCCAAGGGCGGCTTAAGGCCCATAGGTGTAAACTGCCATATATGTATGACTTGTATTGTAAGCCATGTGTATTTGGTGACCAGGCCGGACACCTTGATATGAACCGGCTCGGGACTCTGTAAGCCGCAGGGCGTAGACCTGAGTGTATAGGGGGACGACCCAGCGGCGGTTTAGGGCAAGAGACAACAAATCGAAAGCTAGGTCAAGCGTATTCGCTCCCTAGTAATTGAGACATAAGCTATACCACCTCAACTCGATTAGGCCTTTACCTTCAGCGCAAGGGGCTGAACCAGTATAAACTCCTGTGTCCTTTGTCCCGTTTAACCCCTTTAAGCTAACCCTGTTGCGATGGCTCTAGAACTAAGTCCTTCTGCTAGGACATCTACCATGACAATTCCACGACAGAACCCACTTGACCAAGGCCTCGGGAGCTTCTTCAAATGCATCAATCTCCTCTTGAAGCTTGTCCTTGCCTTTTTGCTTGTGGTCTTGTGGTGGAAGATCATCTTGAGCTTGTGTTCCCTTGAAAGAAGTAGGATCATACTTCTCTTGTTGAGGAACAAACTTCGTATTGGGGTATTGATCTTCTTCCCACTCAACTCCATTTGCATTGAACTTTCGTTCAAAACCAACACATTAATTCTTCCAGTGTCTTCCTTGCTTGCGTACAATTTCCTCAAATTGTTTACTTCTAGCAAGGCTCTTGTAAACGCCTTTCTCTATAATTCCTTTCAATATGCTATTTTCTTGCTCAAGTGTAAATTGGCTAAGAGAATCATTAGTGGAATCAAGAGGACTACTAGAAGCAACAACATTGGATTTAACATGATTATTGTTACTACTAGAAGAAGAATCTTTCTTACTCTTGTTGCTAGATTTTACTTGTGGCATAGAAGTGGACAAGAGTAAACACTTGGTGATGTAAGAAGAACTTTTCTTACAAAGATCATCATTGATTGCTTTTAAGAACCCATGCTCTTGCTCTAGATTGATCTTTTCAAAGCGTAGCTTCTCATGAGTCTTTAAAAGCTCTCGATGATCTTCCAAGGTAGTTTCATGAGCAAACTTAAGAGTGTTTAGTTCTTTAGTTATACGCTCAATCTCCTTCTTATCATCGTAATTCGTTTTATCTTGATTAGCATGATTAATAGAAAGTTCATCATAGATTGCATCACTAGAGTTGTCAACAAGTAAATCATCATCACCAAGCAAATCATCTTCATCACTATTGAAACCAACATACTCAGGGTGTGATACCTTTGGGCCTTTAGACATGAAGCATCTTCCAATTCCCTCATTTGGTGAGTCAAATATGTCATAGGAGTTGGTTGACACAAGTGCTAGACCGGCAACACCTTCATATTGAGTATATTCTGAGTCGGAGTGATAAGTTCTGTTAGAGTGATGGTCGGAGTCTGAGCCGGATACCCATTCACAAACGTGAGCTTGATGTCTTCGTTTTGTGTAGCTCCTTGATGACTTGTCCTTCCTTTCCAAATCCTTGCTTTTGCGAGAGGTTCTTCATTCATAACGATCATCTCTACTCCTTCTCTCTCTTGGAGGTGATTATTCTCTTCTACTTCTCCTTTTAGGTGAGTCATCTCATCTTTTTTAGGGAGCCGTACACTCATTGGAGTAGTGTCCAGGTCTTCCACAATTGTAGCAATTACGCTCATGACTAAAAGATCTTTTATCATCGTAGGACCTTGACTTGGAACTTCTTTCTTTGCTTCTACTCTTGTAGAACTTGTTGAAGTTCTTCACCATTAGGATCAATTCCTCATTGAAAACTTGTTTCTCACATCATGATGTAGGAGCATCACATGAGGCTTTGTAAGCACCACTTGACTTGTTGTGAATCTCTTCTTTATCCTTGAGTGACATATCATGAGCAACAATTCTCCCAATGACTTCCGTTGGCTTGAGATCTTTATAATTGGGCATCATTTGGATCAATGTGCACACGGTATCATATTTTCCATCCAAGGCTCTTAGGATCTTCTTGATGATGAATCTGTCGGTCATCTCTTCACTTCCTAAGCCGGCAATCTCATTTGTGATGAGAGCAAGCCTAGAGTACATTTCAGTGACACCTTCACCATCCTTCATTTTGAACTTGTCAAGCTGACTTTGAAGCATATCCAATTTGGATTCCTTGACGGAGTCGGTACCTTCATGCATATCAAAGTATCCCAAATTTCCTTTGCATTCTCAAGATGGCTGATTTTGTTGAATTCATCGGGACACAATCTGTTGAAGAGGATATCGCAAGCTTGAGCATTGTATTGCAGCATCTTCAATTCTTCCATGGGAGCTTCACGATTCGGTTATCTCCCATCAAAGAGTTCACCTTGCAAGCCAATACACACAATAGCCCAAAAGGCGGGGTTATGTACAAGAATATGCATTTTCATCTTATGCTTCCAACTAGAAAAATAAGTACCATCGAAGTAAGGACCTCTATAGTGGTAATTTCCCTCGCTAGAGGCCATACTCTCCTAGGTTGTGAAACCAAGGCTATGATCACCAAAGCTATGGAAATCAAGGCAAATGGAGACCAAGGCTCTGATACCACTAGTAGGATCGAAAGTATGTCTAGAGGGGGGTGATTAGACTACTTGACCAAATAGAAATCTAGCCTTTTCCCGATTTTAAGTCTTGGCAGATTTTAGCAACTTACCACAAGTCAAGCAATCAACCTACACATGCAAATATAAGAGTATAGCAGCGGAATGTAAATCATTGCATATGAAGGTAAATGGGAGGAGTTTGGATGGAGCAAACGCAATGTAGACACATAGATTTTTGGTATTGTTCCGATAGGTGGTGCTATCGTACATCCACGTTGATGGAGACTTCAACCCACGAAGGGTAACGGTTGTCTGAGTCCATGGAGGGCTCCACCCACGAAGGGTCCACGAGATCAAGATTCTTGTGGTTGGATTGGAATATCTTGGTCTCAACACATGAGTAGGTGCTTCTCTCTCAGAGAATGAATGTTGGAAGTGTAGGCTCGTTCTGATAGCTCTCTCCATAAATGGAGGAAGGGTGGAGGAGTATATACAGCCTCCACACAAAATCTAATCGTCACACACAATTTACCAAACTCGATGGGACCGAATAGTCAAACTCGGTCAGACCGATTTAGTTCAAAATGTGAACATTAGGATTTTCGGTGGGACCGACTTGTCAACTCGGTGGGACAGATTTCATTAGGGTTAGGGCATAACATAATCTCGGTGAGACTGATCACATGAACTCGGTGAGACCGATTTCTGTAATAGGCAAACAGAGAGTTGGTTAGGCAAACTCGATGGGACTGATCGCTCATTTTGGTTGGACCGAAACATTACGAAAAGGAAACAGAGAGTTTGCATTGCGAACTCGGTGGGACCGATCGCTCATCTCGGTTAGACGAAAATGTTAAAAAGGGAAACAGAGAGTTTGCAATCCCATCTCGGTGAGACCGAGATCCCTATCAGTGAGACCGAACTGATTAGGGTTTTTGGCTATGGCTATGTCAAATGAACTCGGTGGCGCCGGATAGATCAAATCGGTGGAGCCGAGTTTGACTTTTGGTTTGGGACATATGTGGATATGAGAAAGTGGTTGAGGGCTTTTGGAGCATATAGCTAAGCATTTTGAGCAAGCAAGACATTAAGCAACACCTCATCCCCTTTTAATGGTATTGGCTTTTCCTATGGACTTAATGTGATCTTTGTGGCACCCTGGCTCAGAGAAAACCAGAACGCCCCGTATTCCAGCCCAGAGATGGAGGTGAAGTCTTCTGGAATACGGCACTGCTTAGTATAGAACAAACCAGCTCTCTATTACAACACGAATATGAATACAAGGGTCTGATATTACAATGAATAACATTGGCACAGCGACATTACGCCAACCATGGTTGCTCTATACAAGCAGCATCACAACTCGAAGCAGCGGAAGAACTACTAGCATCGGAACAATGAACGGTGATGATGGACTCCAATCCGCAGGGACTCTGGCTGGAACGTTTATCCTAGCTCGCGAACACGGGAACAACACCAAACAAGCAAGCAATCCAGGCATGACCTGCAAACTGGCATGACACGCCAGGTCAGTACATTGAATGTACTTGCAAGCTCACAATGACCAGAAGCATTCAAGACAAAAAACAGCATGGCAATTATAGGTTAAGCAGGAATTTCATTGGATCATTAGGATAACATGGCATGAACAACATGAACATAATATTGCTAGGACAATATGATTATGGCATGAACATATAAATTTGATGATACTAGCATGCAACATGATGACACTACATGCACCATTATTCTGCTCGGGTTACCTTGTAACCATTACATGCATCACTTACGAACTTTGGACATTACACGATCATCTCAGGATCAAATCAAGCTTGGTATAAACAATACCATAGTAATCATCAAATGACCACAAGGAGCTTGATCTTTACCCACGATTCTCGCACAACATCACTAATATCCAACAATTCAGTATCTTCGATACCACGGTGATCATTCCGGCGATCACAACCAACTTATCTCCTCAACGAGCACATTATTATTATTACCGTTGACTCATAGTGTGACCGACACAAACTGGGCCCTTATCCGCGGGCGTGGCTATCGATAGATTTAATATACACTCTGCAGAGGTTAGTACACTGTACCCACACTACGTAACCCATGGCCTCGTACTCCCATTCGGGTGGACCAACGGCGTTCCTACAAAACCGATCTACAGCCATGACACTCTCCTGGGTGGCCCCGTGTCTACCAAAGACACAACAACCACCGTCGTGGCCAAAATGTCCCTCACGGGGACCGGATCCATAACAACAACAACAACAACAACAACAACAACAACAACAACAACAACAACAACAACAACAACAGGCACACAAGGTTATGTTTGCTTACCGGGGCAGGGTACCGCACGCCCATAACCTTCCCTCATTGGAGGCACCGGCGAGAGGCACGACAATAGACCCAGTTAGGACCTTGCCATACAGGTAAGCGTGGTTGCACTGGTCAGTTTGATATGGTGGCACCATGACTCATCCAACAGTTGTTCAAGTTCAATTTAATCCGGTTAAACTTGAATGCAAATATGCTGAGCCATGATAAAATACATGATGCAATTACAATGCATGAGCATGATATCAACATAATCATGAGAGAACCACATAACTATCCACCATATCAACAATGCATCATATCCAACTAAGCATGGCATACTGACTACCATGAACATCATAAGTACATACTTCTCCAAAACATAGCATGACCACTAGCATCAACAATAAATATCATGTAAGACATATCAACAATGCCATCATGCAAGCATTTAACCAACTGGATGCAATGGAACATGCATAGCAATGGTACTCGGGACAGACGGCAGTCATGCACCGAAGACCATCACCAACATTAATATGTACTACTAGCAAGCATACGCATATGAAAGGAATATTAAAAACTAGCAGGGCATGACAACCAGGTGCATAACAACATAGCAAGAAAGTAAGCACTAACCCAGAAGCATTACCGAAACAATGATAATCATATTTTAAACAAGCAAACATTTAATAAATATTCAAGTTGAAATCCATGGCTACTGCATGACTATCATGCAAGTGGGTAGTGTGGCTTGCCTGGGGTGATGGAGACTCCAGGAAGAAGTGCGGTGAAGCCGCGGAACAAAACGCCAATCGGTTCTCTTGGAGGGGGCTGATTAGAGGCAAGGGTAAAATGGTCATTTTCACTGTGATAACACCTAGTGAAAATGTTACCAAAATATAGAGCTCGATGATACGAAGAAGTGAGCGTTGGTTTCACCTCAATCGGAGTTACGGTTGCAGAGTTATGAGGTGTGGAAGAAGAAGGACCAATCTGTGAAGATTTTATCACCAACAGGTCCCTGAGTGGATAAGGCAGAAACAGATTTGATAAAATACGCTTTCTGACTTAGAAAACGTACTTCAGACCGAAGTAGAAACATAATACGCTTTCAGGAAAGAGGAGACGTACTCTGGAAAGCCGTCTCCACTTGCCATGTGGGCAGAGGCGCCTGGGCCACTAGCACATGGGGCCCAAGGGCAGGGGGAGGGGGTCGGGCGCACGTTGTCTTCCTCCCTCTATTCGCTCACGCGAGGAATAGGGGAGCAATGAGGCCAGGCAGGGGCGCTCAGGCGAGGGGGCCGGCTGGCTCCGGCCATCTCCGGCCGAGCCGAGGCCACCAGCGGGTGCGGGAGGCCACGGCGCACCCGTTCAGAGGGAGCACGGCCACCGGGCAGGAGAGGGATGGAGGGGAGAGGGGGCGCCAGGAGGACGACCGGGACGGGCGGGCGGTGGTGCTCTCCGGCGAAGCAAGCACTCAGGCGAGGGGGCAAGTGGGTGGGGCGGCTGAGTGGAACAAGGGGGAGACAGTGGATGTGGAGGGGAGGTGAGAGGAGGCTCGGGTTGGCCAGAATCATGCCGAGGCCGAGACGGCCATGGTGGACAGAGGTGAACTCCAGCGAGATGGGGCCATTCCAGAGAGCAAATGAGGCGAGGGAGAGATGTGTGAGCTGCGGGAGGGCTCAGGGCACGCTTATATAGCCCAGGAGAAGGCTCTGGAGCTCACAAGCAAGCTTGAGCAGTGCTCTAATGGAGGTCAGAGGCTGGGCATGGCACGGGCACTGCTCTAGTGGGATGGGCAGGCGGTGCTCTAATGGAGGTCAGGAGAACGACCGGGATGGGAAGGCGGTGGTGCTCTCCGGCGAAGCACGCACTCCGGCGAGGGGGCAAGTGGGTGGGGCGGCTGAGTGGAACAAGGGGGAGACAGTGGATGTGGAGGGGAGGCGAGAGGAGGCTCGGGTTGGCCAGAATCATGCCGAGGCTGAGGCGGGCATGGTGGACAGAGACGAACCCCGGTGAGATGGGGCAATTCTAGAGAGCACATGAGGCGAGGGAGAGATGTGTGAGCTGTGGGAGGGGTCGGGGCACACTTATATAGCCGAGTAGAAGGCTCTGGAGCTCACAAGCAAGCTTGAGCAGTGCTCTAATGGAGGTTAGAGGCTGGGCATGGCACGGGCACTGCTCTAGCGGCGCATTTATGGCGAACCACGACAAAGCAGTGATGCAGGGCAACGTAGTCGAGCACGGGCGACCTCCAGGACACGAATGGAGGTCAAGACGAGGAGGGAGGAGACGAGAACAGTGGCCGGAACAAGCCAGAGCACGTGTTCAGCCATGACGCAAGCGTGATCACCACGCGCACTGGCGCAAGCGGCGCTCTTTGGCGTGGCCGACCATGTCTAGTAGATAGACCGTCGTGCCCTTAGACAAAATGAGGAAATAAATCGGTCCAGGGGCAAAGAAGAAATTTGCACTAAGCTCCAAAGTAAATTAGTAAGAAGGTGTTTGTAACTTGTTGTGGTTAAACCAGCTAGCTAACGTGGTAAAGAGTCTGTCTGCTGATGATCACACACTAAGGTGATGCTGATCACTAAAAATCAGACTAAGAGGAGGAGTTTAGATGAGGGTTGATGTAGAAAGTGCAAAACTGGCCAGAATCAGGGATTTGGATGATACACTCACATACTTCATTTCTGTGAGCTGAAATTTGGCATAGAGGGGTTATATGATGATATTAAGTTGTTGTGAAAGTTTCATGCCATTTGGAAATACCAAAGTGGCACTTGCTTCACAAAGCTTCATTCTGGACAGAAACTTGGAAAAATTATACAGGGCAATTGGTTAACCAATTGAGGTAACACTTGGTGGAGGGAGTTGATATAGGTAGAAGAATGTCCTGGTAAAGTTTCAGTTCACTTGAAGCAATATAAAATATAGTTGCTTCACAAACTAAAAATCTGACCAGAAACTAAGATTTAGGGCTGGGCTCACATAATTGAGTTGCATGAGCTCATATTTGGTGGAGAGTCATAATTTGATAATAGGAAGGACCTTGCAAAATTTCAATTCATTTGGATATTCCTAGCTTGTACTTCCTTCACAATCACTTCCCTCAGACAGGAACTTCGAAAAATTGCTCAGGAATATTTACTAGGCAAATTGAGTTGAATTATGGCACAGGTCAATTATTTGGACAGGAAAAGATGTCCAAGAAGTTTGGGTTCAAATGGGAAAAGATAAATAGCACTTCCTTTGCAAAGTGCCATTTAGGAGAGAATAGGAAAAGAATTATTGGAGGATTATTTCTGAACATGGCAATGAAATATTTTGCCATATTTGAGGAAGATATTACCAAAACAATTTATGAGAATTATTTGGGAATTTTAGGTGTGACAGAAATATAGGTTGCTTCACAACCTAGGGTTTTAAGGGTTATTCCTTTATCAGAAAAGGAATATTCCCAACAAAAGAATATTGGGTTAGGAAAAGGATGGAAATGGCATGATCTTGGGATGATGAAGAGGGTTAAAAGCCACTATAAAACCTAGGAACACCTGATCTTCCCAAGTTTCAGAACCACGTAGCCACGAAAAAGCAAAACAAAACCGGAAATCCAAGAAAATCAAAGGAAAAAGGAAAGGGCAAAAATCCAGGCTGTTACAAACCTTCCCCCCTTAAAGAAATCTCATCCTTGAGATTTGGTTGCACAGGGTTAAATCATATTTCTGACCTGAAGAAACCGTTTCCAACTCAGGTTTCTTTTATTTATTATATTTCCACTGGATTGGATCTGACTGATTGTCTTGATGTGGGGTGGTTTGCTTCGCTATATCTGACATTCTGACAGGACGTACCTCATATGTTCCTGTTTATACTGACTCAAATTTTCTTTCATATCTGTTGGTTGAGCTAGCATCCGAAATATTATTTGTATGAACATACTTGTCCTTCTTGATATTGATCCTTGCTGGAAATGTTATTCTAGTATCGAGTACCGAGAATATTCCACGGGGTTGGGGAACATATCTTCCCGTGGAACAAAGAATCTCTTCTATCCAGGCATCCGATTCCTCGGATATAGACATGCCTTCTGGTTTCAAAACAGTGATGTGGATCATATCTATTTTTGCTAACAGATGCTGACATCTTGCATGAGTTTCTGACTTATCTTGACTGGTTTCACAGTCTTGAGTATCCAAGTTGTACCAAAGATTTGACTGTCGCTTGTCATTACTGATAGACAAATGCAACATCTCCTGATGATAAGATTTCCAGACTTGACTGGCGGTGATCTTGGCAAAGAATTCCATCCACATAGGCTATTATTTTAATTGCTTCCCCTATGTGAGAGATAACAATCCTCAAAGTATATGTTTTCACACTGATTCTTCATTTTTGCCAGTATCTCCCTGGGAATAACAGTCTGTGCGATGCTCCATCGCGGGTGTTGAGGCCAATATATTGAGATGTCCATGGGTCTGACCGGACAGACTCGGGTATTCAATGCTGACAGTTCTGAGCATACTGTGGACTGAGCTGGTTGCTCGCTATGAGGTCCTTACCACAATGGAGTATATCTCTTACGTGGATCTTTGCTTGGGTTTGCCGTGGAATAAGACGGTCTTGGGCATCCACATTTTTCACATAATAACTATCATACCTGTATTATTGGTCTTACTCTTTCATTATTACTTTCTTCATCTGGATTCTCAACTGAACAAGCGGGGCCTTATATATATCCTTGATTATTTCGCGGCCCTGAATACTGTTACGTACAATATCGGGCAATCATACCTTGGTCTCGTTCATGTTTTGAGCCTCGGTATATTTATCCGGCTCACATGTGGTTATACAGATCTCAATACTGTTGTGGATTATGCCGGACAGTGACAGGGTTAATAACATCATATTGTTGGTTGTGCGGGACTGGTCTGGATAATCACTGCCAAGATTATTGTCTCAGTGTTGTCTTTCGTTCAAGACTCGTTGATTATGGCCTCACCCACTGGTTTTTGTTTCTTGAATAACCGGTGAGGTTGTCGGATGTGTACCGTGAATTCTTCCTTGAGAGACTTGCATGGACTTGGTAGCATACTGAATGAACTAATACCTGATTCTCGAGGCATACCTCTGACCGATTTTTGTTTCAGGCCAAATTGTCGCAGATGTTTGGGAACCACCGGTATATCGTGTTGAGGAAGACTGGATGGCTTATGCTTGAAGCCTTTGGTGGATATGTTATTGAGGAAATCGGGGTATCGTACCTCATAAGCTTCCCCCCTTAAAGACTTTGCTAGGGAAGACTCGGTACCTTATGCTAGAAGCTTTTGTAGTATTTTATTGAGAAGACTGAATATCTTGCATGGGAATCCATTCATTCCCTACCAATGCAGACTGGGAACCTTGTCTTTGTATACTCCGTCAATAAATTGTGGAGAAGGATGGGAATAATTTTCTTGGTGAATGGAATGACGTGTATACATTTTTGTCAGCCCAACAGCTGATTACTTATATGACAAGAATTGTCTGACTGTCCTTACTGAATTCACCATGCAATTGGACTGACTTCTGGGTCGCAATGTTTTAATTGTGACTTATGCCACATTCAATCATTGTGCATAGCCCATACCTTTGACTTGAAATGCACTATTGATCCAATTTTGTCCTCTTTCCGATTTGATCTTTGCTGCGATAAAGTGTATCTCTGACAGGTACTTTTTGCTAAAAGTCTGATAAGAATACAATTTGTATCCAGACGGATGTTTGCAATGCAATGTTGTCAGCTGAAAACCTCATTGCTTTTAACTAAATTTCTTGTATGTATGTACAGCTTACGGCTTCTTCAGATCCGATGTCGGTCGAGGAATAATTTCCATAAGGGGGTAACACCGAGGATTCAAAACAAAGAAGCACGAGAAAATGATTTATTGCAACAAAGCACACAACAAATAAGCTACAAAGCTGCTCCACACGGGCACACACAAGCATGATGCTACAGCAAATGCACAAACACTACACGAAGGATTACATCCTACGCTTGAGCAAACGCTCGTGAACTGACGAGGAAACTAAGGGAGTAGCGAGTGGAACCACTGACTCTGAAACTCTGGATGGACGACACGGGGGAGTTGGAGAAGCTGGTAGGGACTGAGGTAAAGCGACATCAAGCAATATCCTGGCTCAAATGGCGTCTTGGACTAACTCAGAAATGAGAAGACACTCGGCCGTCATGTAGCGAGACATGGCGAGGATAGCCGGGTCATCTTGAGGGTTGATGGAGGGAAATTGGATTTGCCTAGGATTCTCGGCGATGGTGGGATAATATTGATAAGCATGGTTCTCTTGCACCATTCTCTCTTGATTACGAAGACCGATGACTCCTACCATTGCGGCAAGCTGAACGGCACGCTCAGGAATAGCGTCGTAACCACCATGGAAACTTTAGGTGTGCTTATCGACAGGAATCGGGGCTGACAGATGAACATGAGCAACGTATTCCCGAAATCTTCCTCCAGTAGAAAGCTGGAATACTTGATCATGAGGTGGATCTCCGAGGGGATAAATGCTATGCCACATGTCTCCAAGGAGGGCGGCAAAGCTGAGAGGTGGAGGAGTGGGACTGAACTCAATAGGAACAGCATCGGGAGCTAAGGGAAGGGCACTAAACTCATGGAAGTTGACCGCCATCTACGCATGAAAGAGGAGTTAATGGTAACCGAAATAAGACTATATGCAGCAAACAAATGCAACAACCAAATGCAGCAAGCAAGGGCAACAACCAGACCCTATACTACCATTTTCTAATGTTCCAGCGGACTAGGATGCTCTACAGCCAGACCCGCACTGATACCAAGCCTATGGCACCCCGGCTTAGAGAAAACCGGAACGCCCCGTATTCCACCCCAGAGATCGAGGTGAAGTCTTCTGGAATACAACACTGCTTAGTATAGAACAAACCAGCTCTCTATTACAACATGAATATGAATACAAGGGTCCGATATTACAATGAATAACATCGGCACGGCGACATTACGCCAACCACGGTTGCTCTATACAAGCAGCATAACTACTCGAAGCAGCGGAAGAACTACTGGCAACGAAACAACAAACGGTGATGATGGACTCCAATCCGCAGGGGCAATGGCTGGAATGTTTATCCTAGCTTACGAACACGGGAACAACACCAAACAAGTGAGCAATCCAGGCATGATCTGCAAACTGGCATGACATGCCAGGTCAGTACATTGAATGTACTTGCAAGCTCACAATGACCAGAAGCATTCAAGACAAACAACAGCATGGAAATTACAGGTTAAGCAGGAATTATCATTGGATCATCAGGATAACATGGCATGAACAACATGAACATAATATTGCTAGGACAATATGATTATGGCATGAACATATAAATCTGATGATACTAGCATGCAACATGATGACACTACATGCACCATTATTCTGCTCGGGTTACCTTGTAACCATTACATGCATCACTTACCAACTTCGGACATTACACGATCATCTCAGGATCAAATCAAGCTTGGTATAAAAAATACTGTAGTAATCATCAAATGACCACAAGGAGCTTGATCTTTACCCACGATTCTTGCACAACATCACGAATATCCAACAATTCGGTATCTTCGATACCACAGTGATCATTCCGGCAATCACAACCAACTTATCTCCTCAATGAGCACATTATTATTATTGTTATTACTATTGACTCATAGTGTGACCGACACGAACTAGGCCCTTATCCGCGGGCGCGGCTATCGATAGATTTAGTATACACTATGCAGAGGCTAGTACATTGTACCCACACTACGGAACCCATGGCCTCGTACTCCCATTCAAGTGGACCAATGGCGTTCCGACAAAACCGATCTACTGCCATGACACTCCCCCGGCCACTTTGACTCACTCCCCACTGGGCTAGTCCTGGATGGCCCCGTGTCTACCAAAGACACAACAACCACCGTCGTGGCCAAAACGTCCCTCACGGGGACCGTCCCTCACGGGGACTAGATCCATAACAACAACAACGGGCACAAAAGGTTATGTCTGCTTACCGGGCCAGGGTACCGCACGCCCATAACCTTCCCTCGTTGGAGGCACCGGTGAGAGGGACGACAATAGACCCAGTTAGGACCTTCCCATACAGGTAAGCGTGGTTGCACTGGTCAGTTCGATATGGTGGCACCATGACTCAGCCAACAGTTGTTCAAGTTCAATTTAATCCGGTTAAACTTGAATGCAAATATGCTGAGCCATGATAAAATACATGATGCAATTACAATGCATGAGCATGATATCAACATAATCATGAGAGAACCACATAACTATCCACCATATCAACAATGAATCATATCCAACTAAGCATGGCATACTGACTATCATGAACATCATAAGTACATACTTCTTCGAAACATAGCATGACCACTAGCATCAACAATAAATATCATGCAAGCATTTAACCAACTGGATGCAATGGAACATGCATAGCAACTGTACTCGGGACACACGGTAGTTATGCACCGAAGACCATCACCAACATTAATATGTACTACTAGCAAGCATACGCATATGAAAGGAATATTAACAACTAGCAGGGCATGACAACCAGGTGCATAACAACATAGCAAGAAAGTAAGCACTAATCTAGAAGCATTACCGAAACAACGATAATCATATTTTAAACAAGCAAACATTTAATAAATATTCAAGTTGAAATCCATGGCTACTTCATTACTATCATGCAAGTGGGTATTGTGGCTTGCCTGGGGTGACGGAGACTCTAGGAAGAAGTGCGGTGAAGCCGCGGAACAAAACGTCGGACGGTTCTCTTGGAGGGGGCTGATTAGAGGCAAGGGCAAAATGGTCATTTTCACTATGAGAACACCTAGTTAAAATGTTACCAAAAGATAGAGCTCGACGATACGAAGAAGTGAGCGTTGGTTTCACCTCAATCGGAGTTACGGTTGCGGAGTTATGAGGTGTGGAGGAAGAAGGACCAATCTATGAAGATTTTATCACCAACGGGTCCCTGAGTGGATAAGGCAGAAACAGATTTGATAAAATATGCTTTCTGACTTAGAAAACGTACTTCAGACCGAAGTAGAAACAGAATACGCTTTTAGAAAAGAGGAGACGTACTCTGGAAAGCCGTCTCCACTTGCCACGTGGGCATAGTCGCCTGGGCCACTGGCGCATGGGGCCCAAGGGCGGGAGGAGGGGGTCGGACGCACATCGTCTTCCTCCCTCTGTTCGCTCACGCGAGGAACGGAGGAGGAACGAGGCCAGGCAGGGGCGCTCAGGCGAGGGGGCCGGCCGGCTCCGGCCATCTCCGGCCGAGTGCTACCTCTTGAGCACTTGCGTTGGTTTTCCCTTGAATAGGAAAGGATGGTGCATCAAAGTAGCGTAAGTATTTCCCTCAGTTTTTGGGAACCAAATTATCAATCTAGTAGGAGGCTACGCGCGAGTCCCTCGCACCTACACAAAACAAATTAATCCTCGCAACCAACGTGAAAAGGGGTTGTCAATCCCTACACGGTCACTTACGAGAGTGAGATCTGATAGATATGATAAGATAATATTTTTGGTATTTTTATAATAAAGATGCAGTATAATATAAAGGCAAAGTAAAAAAGCAAAGTATTGGAAGATTAATATGATGAAGATAGACCCGGGGGCCATAGGTTTCACTAGTGGCTTCTCTCAAGAGCATAAGTATTTTATGGTGGGTGAACAAATTATTGTTGAGCAATTGACAGAATTGAGCATAGTTATAAGAATATCTAGGTATGATCATGTATATAGGCATCACGTCCAAGACAAGTAGACCGACTCCTGCCTACATCTACTACTATTACTCCACACACTGACCGCTATCCAGCATGCATCTAGAGTATTAAGTTCATAAGAACAGAGTAACGCCTTAAGCAAGATGACATGATGTAGAGGGATAAACTCATGCAATATGATAAAAAACCATCTTGTTATCCTCGATGGCAACAATACAATACGTGCCTTGCTGCCCCTACTGTCACTGGGAAAGGACACCGCAAGATTGAACCCAAGCTAAGCACTTCTCCCATTGCAAGAAAGATCATTCTAGTAGGCCAAACCAAACTGATTATTCGAAGAGACTTGCAAAGATAACCAATCATGCATAAAAGAATTCAGAGAAGATTCAAATATTGTTCATAGATAAACTAGATCATAAACCCACAATTCATCGGTCTCAACAAACACACCGCAAAAAGAAGATTACATCGAATATATCTCCACAGGAGAGGGGGGGAACTTTGTATTGAGATCCAAAAAGAGAGAAGAAGCCATCTAGCTAATAACTATGGACCTGAAGGTCTGAGGTAAACTACTCACACTTCATCGGAGAGGCTATGGTGTTGATGTAGAAGCCCTCCGTGATCGATGCCCCCTCCGGCGGAGCTCCGAAACAGGCCCCAAGATGGGATTTCGTGGATATAGAAAGTTACGGCGGTGGAATTAGGGTTTTGGCTCCGTATCTGATCATTTGGGGGTACATAGGTATATATAGGAGGAAGAAGTACGTCGGTGGAGCATCAAGGGGCCCACGAGGGTGGAGGGCGCGCGTGGGGGGGGGGGGTAGGCGCGCCCCCTACCTCGTGGCCTCCCTATTAGTTGCTTGACGTAGGGTCCAAGTCTCTTGGATCTTATTCGTTCCAAAAATCACGTTCCCGAAGGTTTCATTCCGTTTGGACTCCGTTTGATATTCCTTTTCTTCGAAACCCTAAAATAGGCAAGAAACAGCAATTCTGGGTTGGGCCTCTGGTAAATAGGTTAGTCCCAAAAATAATATAAAAGTGGATAATAAAGCCCAATAATGTCCAAAACAGAAGATAATATAGCATGGAGCAATCAAAAATTATAGATACATTGGAGACGTATCATCGAGCCGAGGCCACCAGCGGGTGCGGGAGGCCATGGCGCACCTGTTCAGAGGGAGCACGGCCGCCGGGCAGGAGAGGTATGGAGGGGAGAGGGGGAGCCAGGAGGACGACCGGGACGGGCAGGCGGTGGTGCTCTCCAGTGAAGCAAGCACTCAGGCGAGGGGGCAAGTGGGTGGGGCGGCTGAGTGGAATGAGGGGGAGACAGTGCACGTGGAGGGGAGGCGAGAGGAGGCTCGGGTTGGCCAGAATCATGCCGAGGCCGAGACGGCCATGGTGGACAGAGGTGAACTCCAGCGAGATGGGGCCATTCTAGAGAGCAAATGAGGCGAGGGAGAGATGTGTGAGCTGCGGGAGGGCTCAGGGCACGCTTATATAGCCCAGGAGAAGGCTCTGGAGCTCACAAGCAAGCTTGAGCGGTGCTCTAATGGAGGTCAGAGGCTGGGCATGGCACGGGCACTGCTCTAGTGGCGCATTGATGGCAAACCACGACGAAGCAGCAATGCAGGGCGACGCAGTCGAGCACGGGCGAGCTCCAGGATAGAATGGAGCTCGAGACGAGGAGGGAGGAGACAAGAACAATGGCCGGAACAAGCCAGAGCACGCGTTCAGCCATGACGCAAGCGTGATCACCACGCGCACTGGCGCAAGCGGCGCTCTTTGGCGTGGCCGACCATGTCCGGTAGATAGACCGTCGTGCCCTTAGTCAAAATGAGGAAATAAATCGGTCCAGGGGCAAAGAGGAGATTTGCACTAAGCTCCAAATTAAATCAGTAAGAAGGTGTTTGTAACTTGATGTGGTTAAACCAGCTAGGTAATGTGGTAAAGAGTTTGTCTGCTGATGATCACACACTAAGGTGATGCTGATCACCAAAAATCAGACTAAGAGGAGGAGTTTAGATACTTGATTTCTGAAACTCACATACTTGATTACTGTGAGATGAAATTTGGCATAGAGGGGTTATATGATGATATGAAGCTGCTGTATAAGTTTCATGCCATTTGGAAATACCAAAGTGGCACTTGCTTCACAAAGCTTCATTTTGGACAGAAACTTGGAAAATTTACACAGGGCAATTGGGTTAACCAATTGAGGTAAAACTTGGTGGAGGGAGTTGATATAGGTAGAAGAATGTCCTGGGAAAGTTTCAGTTCACTTGAAGCAATATAAAATATAGTTGCTTCACAAACTGAAAATCTGACTAGAAACTAAGATTTGGGGCTGGGCTCACATAGATAAGTTGCATGAGCTCATATTTGGTGGACAGTCATAATTTTATAATAGGAAGGACCTTGCAAAATTTAAACTCATTTGGATATGCCTAGCTTGTACTTCCTTCACAAGCACTTCCCTTAGACAGGAACTTTGGAAAATTGCTCAGGAATATTTACTAGGCAAATTGAGTTGAATTTTGGCACAGGTCAATTATTTGGACAGGAAACGATGTCCAAGAAGTTTGGGTTCAAATGGGCAAAGATAAATAGCACTTCCTTTGCAAAGTGCCCTTTAGGATAGAATAGGAAAAGAATTATTGGAGTATTATTTTTGAACATGGCAATGAAATATTTTGCCATATTTGAGGAATATATTACCCAAACAATTTATGATAATTATTTGGGGATTTTAGGAGTGACAGAAATATAGGTTGCTTCACAACCTAGGGTTTTAAGGGTTATTCCTTTATCAGAAAAGGAATATTCCCAACAAAATAATATTGGGTTAGGTCAAGGATGGAAATGGCATGATCTTGGGATGATGAAGAGGGTGACAAGACACTATAAAACCTAGGAAGACATGATCTTCCCAAGTTTCAGAACCACATAGCCACGGAAAAGCAAAACAAAACCGGAAATCCAAGAAAATCAAAGGAAAAATGAAAAGGGCAAAAATCCAGGCTGTTACAATCTTGGATCACTAAAATGGAAATGTAGAGTCTTGAGCTTGAGCCAATATGTGTCCTTAGCATTTTGAGGGGTCCACGTCTCTAGTCCATGCCATGCCTATCATTGAACTTCCTAAAATGATCATCTTGAAAGAGTATTAGTTCAATGAACTATATGTTGTTAAGAATTACCAAAGCCACCCAGGGATTAGTTGCACTTCCACACATTTTTCACACATGTTATTGATAATGATCTTTTTGTATGTCAAATTTATGTGGATGATATTATCTTTGGCTGTACTAACAATGCTTGCGGCTTAGAATTCGAGAAAATGATGTCCGATAAATATCAAATGTCTATGATGGGTGAACTCAAATTGTTTCTCGGACTGCAAATTCGTCAACAAGCAAATGGCATTTTCGTCTCTCAAGAGAAATATCTGAAAGACTGTCTAAAGAAGTTCAAAATGCAAGATTCCAAAATGAAGGGCTATAAAACTCCAATGCCCACAAATGGTAAGCTGGATGCAGATGTGTACAGTAAGGATTACGATCAGAAAGCTTATCGTTCGATGCATGGATCTCTTCTTTATCTATGCGCATCCAGACTTGACATTATGTTGAGTGTTTGCATGTGTGCCCGCTATCAAGCTGCACCGAAAGAATTGCATCACCAAGCGGTCAAGCGCATTCTGAGATATTTGGCTCACACCCCAACCTTAGGTTATTGGTATACTAAGGGACCGCGGTTTGATCTTGTTGAATAGTCAGAATCAGATTGGGCTGTTGACTTGGTTGATAGGAAATCTACTTCGGGGGCATGTCTTTCCTTGGTAGATCATTAGTCTATTGGTTATCAAGGAAGCAAAATTATGTATCTCTGTCTATGGCTGAGGCCGAATATATTGCTGCTGGTGCTTGTTGCACTCAGTTATTGTGGATGAAGCGGACACTGAAGTATTATGGCATCAAGGTCAAGTATATCCCTCTATATTATGATAATGAGAGTGTCATCAAAATTGCACACAATCATGTGCAGCATTCTCGCACGAAGCATATTACCATCAGACATCATTTCATTCGCGATCATGTTGCTCGAGAGGATATCATTATCAATCGTGACAAGACCGAAAACAATCTTGCTAATATTTTCACCAAGCCTCTTGACGAGAAACAATTCTATGTGTTATGGTGTGAGGTAAATATCCTAGACTTCACAAACGTGCAGTAAGCTGGACTCGGCCGTGCTAACACTTCCACATCTTTGAAGGAATGGGTGCATAACACTCGAAGAGTTTGAAAATTTTGACAAAGTGAAATTTTCTTTCTGAGAGTGAATACATTAACGAAGAATTAGACTAACTGGGTGCCACAATAATTGTGCGATGGTCGGGGTCATACAGTTCTTATACGGTGGGTTACGCCACACAATTTTCTTTCGTTGGATTTCTCTTAGATCGATAGTTTTTGTTTCTATCAGAATGCATTTCTCTCATAGCTATTTGCTCATGCGCTCTGTTTCTGCCTGAGTAAAATGCCTAGGACCCTGTTTTCCCACTGTTCTATCTCTTCCAGTCTATGTTGTTCCATTGCAAATGCTCATATTTTTATCTGGAACGAAACTTCATCTCGTGTCCTTGACCACGATTAAGATTCGGTCTGAACATTAATCTATTTTGGCGAAAGCCGTCCAAAATTTGGGGTTTCCTGCCCAAGTCAGGACCACGATCTTTTATGATGGTTGCCACATGCAATACATCATCTTCCAGTCCATCCTAACCTTTGAATCGCAATTGTCTCTGCTTAGAGGCCATTCGATCAAAATCCTTTGCGTGCGGTTATTTCCATCCGCCTATATAAACCGCGCTGCTCCTTCCTTCCACTTTACTCTCTTTCTCCTCGCCTCCTCTCCGCTGAAACCCTCGCTGCAGTACTCCTCCATGAGTTCGACGCTGACAACCCCTTCACCTCTTCACTACCGGAAAGAGGTCACCGGAGTCATTCCACGCGCGCCACGGGACATCTTCTTCCCCGCACCACCGTAGATGCTGCACATCACTGAGTTAGGGTACGTGTGGTTCAAACTCGGGTCTCCTTCCTTCTCGAGTTGAGTTCTTCCGCGGTTAATTATCTCCGATTTTACTGCATATCTTAGATCTAGCTTTTTACCTTTCCATTGCGGATGTGGTTTGTAGTTTTTCCTCGCATCTGATTCCGTCAGATCTAGGGTTTGTGTTATGTTTCACTCAAATGATATGCCTAGCTCACTATCTAGTATTTTCTTAGGACCTACTAGCTCGATCTATATGTTTCATTCATTCGAAGCATTCAAAGTCTGTATCTGATTCTACCTCAAAATGCTATTTGTTCAGGAAAACAGCCGCTGAGAGAATTTGTAACCCTGTCCCCATTCTCCCTCGTACCTACTCTTATTCACTGGTGTTTGCATTCTGTTGAGGATTCCACTCGTCCAATGAGCATGGCTGACAAAGACGAGGTACTTATGGGCACAGCAGATGATCCAACGCACCAAATGCAAAGGGCCCAATGATAGGCCCATCTACCAGCAAGAGAAAGATATTTGAACCTAATGCAAATGCGCAAGAAGTAGATGCTCCGAACAAAAGGAAAGGTGTCAGGAAACCCTACGCAAATTCAGCTCAGTATATATCTCATGAGGATTACAACACAGTCCCTGGAGAAGATTTGACTCGGAAAAGAAGGCATGTGCAAAAGATTCAGCGTCACTGGGTACGGAAGTGGTTCAACTTCAAAATGGTTCATCCTCGATATGCCAAGAACTTTGCCTTCCATCCCCCATGGGGTGACTGCCACAAAATTGGACTCGTCCGAGTAGGTAGTCCCTAGGAAAGGCCTCAACCACCTCTAGATGCTCATGGGTCATCTCTAAAGACACCTAACTCATATCCCGAAGAAAAGGCCAAGCGCCTCAAGAATGCTGAAAAGAGAGCCAAGAAGGCCGAAAAAGAGCAGGCAAGAGAAGAAGAAAATCGTCGTCTCATCAAACCAGACGTCAAAAAGAAGAAGGCTGAAGGAAAATCAGAAGGGTGCTCAAAGCACAAGCATGATCCTGAATCTATTGCTTTGAAGAAAAAGAGCACACCGATGAAAAGGCCTGCTAAACCAGTTGAACCTGGAAGTAATTCTTCTGACCAAGATGATCCTCCGCTCGTAAGAGAAGAAATTGATGCAACACTTTTAGAACATGTGAATGTCACTACATCCATTGTTCTGCCTTATCTTTGAGCAAGTGCTATCCCAAGTGCACATGTGAACAAGAATTCTTTGAAAAGAAAGACTCCTCCAACTACTGTCACAATGGTGGACAACGTGAACACAAGTCCTCGTCCTGATGCAATTAATCTACACGATTTGGTAGTTGATGCCCCTGTAGGCACAGCCAAGCCACGAGAAAAACTCCCAAAGCAAAAGGTGAAGAAAATCATTGCTCCCTCTACCGAGTAGAATGCTCCAAGAGCTGAGGTTGTAAAAGAAAAGGCTGCTAAATTTGCTCCAAATTTGACTCAACCATTGGCATCTTTGCCTCCGACCGAGCAAAATATAGCACAGACTGCTCCTGCTGCACAGTCTCAAGATGATTCTGATGCACCACATTATTTCAATCAACTGTTCATAATGGAGCAGCTTGCCGGATTTGTCGAAGACTTGTTTGATGGAGAAGTGGCATCTTTGCCATTCCCTCTGAAGTAATAACTCAAGCTTCTGATCTGGTCCATGACATGAGAAATGATTCTGTTGAGATCAATGACCTCACTGCCCAACTCAATGACTTTGACAACCGTATGAAAAATACGAAATCCAAGTTTTTCATCAAGTAACTTAAAGAGTCGTATGTGGATTTCAATAAGGCTTTGACCATTATTTGGCACAGAAGATTGGCATTTCATTTAGATCTAGATCAAATTGTTCGTAAAATCTGCCTCGATCATCAAGCCCGTCACTGGCTACAATGATCTTGTCAAAGGGAACATTGATCCATCAAAGCAAAAGAACAAGAAGAAGATAGCGAAGAAGAATGCTCCTCCTCCTCTAGACGCTGAGACACAGAAAGAAAATCTTCCTGAACAAGCAATTCCTTTGCCAACTCTTGAACCAGTTGCAGATGCATCTAGTTCACCAAGGCCAACAAAAATAGTGTATGTGGCCTCCCAAGCTCATGAAGAGAATCCTTCTCAGCACCAAGTATAAGAAGAAGGTGAAATCCCTCAGTCTGAATGACAAGCTTCTCCTGCCCATGACAAACCAAATGATTCAGTTCCTCCCTTGGCTCATCAAACGGCTCTAGAAGAAAATCCTCAATGGTCCCCAATGACTGATAAAGCTTCGTTGCCTGATTCAGTACCTGACATAGTGTCTGATCCTTCTCCTCTGCGAATCTCACTCAATACCGCATGAAGAAATTCAGATGTTGATCCTTCTGCAAGAAAATCAGCTTTAGCTCATCACTCAGACACAGTCATCTATGGCAATGAAGTGATTTCCGTTGAAGATGAACTCAAATACCCTATCCTCGAGAGCAACCGCCATTGTTCTCCATCAGCATTGGCTTCAAAGCGCCACTCTTCAATCGGAACACTCACTCTACATTCTTTCAAGAGAGTCCTTACAGCAAGCCCTGCACTTCTGAATCTCCTCTGTTCTGGACTCAGGAACAAGCAATATACTATTTGCGGATTCTTTATGACACTCACAAGATTTTTCCTCATGAGTACCTGGATATCGCTGCGTTGAAAAACATTGGTTGCTTCAATCAAGTACTGCAAGACATCGAAGACTTTGGCCTCAGGCATGTCTTTGCATACCAGCATCCAAGGAACAGGGAGATTATTCTTCAATTTTATGCTACACTGTATATATCTGTTGATGTGTGAAGTGGATAATGGAATGGATGACTGAAGGGAAAGAATAAAATGATCTACAATAGAATTTGTCTCCCGCTTTCATTTCCCTCAGTTCGAACATGGCAAGACTGAGATTCGAGTTCATAACATTGAGGCAATCTCTGATGAAGATTTCCAATGCACAATGAATGAAGATACAATTCGAGACTACAATGGTCCACCTCTGTTTGAGCACTTGACATTCGACAATCAGATCGTGTATCATATTCTCACTTATACCATCTATCCGCTTGCTGGGATGAATACAGACAACATTATGTCTGATGTTCTTCCAGGGCCGGTCCTAAGATTTTAGGGGCCCAGGGCAAAACTAGAACCTGGGGCCCTTAATATAAATGTTTAACATTAAGTCCCCTTGACAGATTTACAGAGCTTACAACGCATTTTTTTGATATGTGGCTATCTAAAAGATGTACATGTTTTTCTATAATAGGACAAAAGTAATCACATAAGGAAGCATACCTCAGCCGTCAGCAACATATTCGGTGTCTCCTTATACATACATGTTCTTCTTGATAAGATCTTTGCTTTTCGGTGAAACATTAGAATCATCATATAAGCCCTAAAGATAACATGGATAATGAGGTAATCTCATAAACTATGTTAGAAAACCATTGAACAGAAAATTCAATACTATATATTACTTGATATGTCACATGCAAATCCAAGAACAACATTTTGTCTCTACTTTGATCTTGGAGACCTAAGATGAAATCTTCTACAAGGAAAGAACCATCTGAATGCATTTCAGATTATGCTTTTGCATCATTCACAAAATTTATCATCGAGTTAAACAAACGAGTTCATATAAAACTTGTGGTGGTTAATCTTGCTTCAAAGACACCGTCCTATACTTCTAATTTGCAGTCGAAAAATCACAACATGACTCCTATTTTTTTGATACGAAGAGAAAATGCTTGTGGTGACTACAATCTTTTTAAGGCGGAAAAAAGGAAGCACGGAAACCTGTAAGATTCGTACCACTCCATAGGATCGGATCACAAAGGAGCAAAGGGATCCTAGCCGGAGCCTGACAACAAGCCTACTTGTGTGCCCCTCCGTTACCGCTATAGTGGTGGTGGCGGCGGGCGTGATTAGAAACTGGGGTTTGGGGCGCAAGGAGGGCGTTGAAGATGGAAAAACACCGACGTGGGCGTTGTACGCTACTACTTGGGGCCTTCGGTAATGATCATCAAGCCACCAATTGCGCTAGGCAAGGCCCAACATATCCATGTGAGAACGATGCGGGAGACCTGTGATTGGAAAGAGCAGCAGGATGGTCGTCGCCTGGGCCTGGGCGGCTACCTGCTGCGTGGCCGGTGTATGTGTCCCTGGCCATGGGCTACTTGCATATTGGGACTGGGAGGGGCCCCTGGACATTGGGGGCCCGGGGCGGCCGCCCCCCTACCCCTCCCCAGGGTCGGCCCTGTGTTATTTGGAACACCAACCATGCCATCTCCCAAGGATTTATCTTCGATGTCGATGATATGTTCCTGCGCATACTGATGGATTCAGCTCAGCACTTGAAAACTATCAAGGTATTTGTGCCCTGGATTCAGAAGGTGGTTGACTATGCAATGAAGACTGAATATCTAGCAAAAGTCAGTCACAAAAGCTTCATGCCTCAAGTACATGCTATGCTGAAAATCATGGAAGATTTCTCATCGGGGAAAGCATCAGCGTCAAGCCTACCTGATTATCATAACACTTTCAACGGGCCTCGACTACCTCAACGTGATCGTCAACCAAACACTCAACCTCCTTCACATCTTGAAGTGAGTTTGCACACTCAACAACTGCTACTGAAGCATATGGCCGAAGATCGCCAAGCAAAAGAGCACCTAGCTGCCGAATTAAATGCAATCAACAACCGAACAAAAGTTGTGCACATGATCATAGCTGAAAACAAGAAGCGTTTATGGAAATTTCTTCGGAAGTTCTTCTCCAAGAAGCAATTGAGCAACTCTCACTGGTACACGTCGGTGCTATACAAACGGTTTTTAACCCCTTTCCGCGACGACATTTGGAATTGTCGCCAAGTGAGTGTGGGCGATAGGGGGTCCTTCCAACACGCCCCAGAAACCGCCGGGGATAGGGAGACAAGATGCATATACAATACTCCTACTCGTTTATGCTCGCATTGCCATCACAGTCGGTATTCTGTGATGCTACGTTTATGATGCGCGGCCCATCACAAACGGTTCACTATTATAGAACGTGTATGGTAAGCATACAATCACACACATTCGCTTTTCCCAAACCATATGTGATAACTAATTAAGATTAGCTAATCATCATACAAGTGTCGGACAGGATTACGAAACGTCGGATTGTCGTAACATCGTCGTACACGACAACTATCGCACACACTATTTTGTGGTGCAACATTTACGATGCATACTTCATCAGAAATAGTTCATGGTTGCGAATTGTGTATGATAAGGAAACTAACACAAACATTTAGTTTGCCGCACCATTTGTGATATTGTCTGACATCACACACGCTTTGCAAATGACAACTGTGTGCATGCTTGCACATGTTTCCTCTCTGTGAACCGTGTCGGATTATGGTGTATATCGCAAACGTTTGTGTTTTACCAACTATGTGTGCCGTAACGACCTGGAGGGCGTAATTTCACCGTAATTTAATTGCTGCTATTTCAAATTGTACCGGATTTGGATTTGGATTTGGATTTGAATGTATGTCGTAGCTTTATTCATATCCATCAGGTTCAAACAACCAATGCATTATTCGATACATAGGTGCGTATGCTCAAGAAGTACATAAGAACCAAATAAAGAATGATGAACCACAGTTGTATACTTGTACTATTAAAGACGGTAAAGAAAGAGGCGAAATACATTCTGGTTGTTGAACAAGGTGAAGCGGAATGCCCACATTGTGCCCTCCTCCATGCAGAAGGCACGCACGACTCTAGTCCAACCCCTTGTGATGTACGACCGCCCATCCTTCATGATCTTCATGAAAACATCTAGATAATCATCGTGTTCTGGTAGAAATACTTTAACCTTTGCATGCCCACCAATCATGTAGTTTGAGAGGTAATCTTGAGTAAACTGCTTTGGCAACCACTGCAAAGGAAAAACATTCAGACATTGTCATCTAACATAACTCATTATGGGCAGAAAAAGAAGGTTGCAGAGTTCTTACTTACCATCCTGCAGTTCGTTGTTGTCTTGGATAAAGTGTAAACAAATAGTTTAATTGCCATCTTTTGACCCATTTTACTAACAATCTTTATCAGCTTCCTCACTTGATGTTGGTTCATCGATATCTCATTGCCCCAGATGCAAAAAGGGTCGAAGCACGGATCTTAAACAATGACATATGTACCTAAAAGCACCAAGATAATATTAGAAGCTAAACAGCAATTGCACAATGATGTAGTACAACACTCTTTTATAATATCTTATAACATCCAATATACTCACATATTAGATGAATTAACATCTTATATTATGGGTCGGAAGGAGTTTATTGCATTCTTATAAATTATTGGCTGATTAACTGTTGTTGTATCCATGGGTTAGAGTTAGTTTGAGCTAGTTCGGGCTCAAATAGCTCTAAAGTATATCCAAACATGAGGGATAGTTTGAGCTAGTTGCATCTAACCCACCTAAAAAATATCCAACCCAAGAGGTGCTAATTGGAGCTAGTTCTCCTAGTGCATGTATTGTCAATCTAACCTTGTCATCCAAACACCTCTTTGGATGTAGTTAGTTCAGGATTTGTCATGAGCTAGAAACTAACTCTAACCTCTAGATAAGCTGAGTATCCAAATAGGGATGTGTTGTTGTTGCTGCTGCTGCTCTTCTATGTATATCTATACATCATCAAAACATTAAGGTAACACTCTTCCTTGTTGCTATATAGCCTAGGATTGCATATTTAGACATTAAGTGCAGTGCATGTTGATATGTAGCCTCAGATATATTACATACGGCCATAGTTAAACTAATAATAAATGGGGTACAGAATATTCAATTAAAAGTCTAATTCACCGATTAGTCCCTTATCAGCCCCCGGCCTATATGGTACTAGCTACCGATGTCCTGAACAGTGAGTATATATAAGCCATGGGATGAAACTAACCTCGATGGAAAACAGTAGTTGTTCCCAAAATTTTCCTGTGTAGGTACATCGAGAGGCATGTTAAGCACAACAGGCTAAACATCAACCAAAATTATCCATGCCAGACAAAATAACCTCCAAAAGATAGCTTCAGTGTGCAGGTTTAAGCACGCTAGTAAAGCAAAACAAGTGGAAAGGTGTGTTAACTGCAACAGGCCTAACATTTAACAACAAGCAAACATAGTCATTCAAACTGGTATTGTGTCGGCCTAAGTACACTGGTTATTATTAAATAAAAATGGAAAGGCGTGTTAACTACAAGATGCAACAACAAAATCTAGCCATTCATAGTGGTATTGTTGAAACTGGTACTGATGAAATTGAACTGCATAGTTCATACTTGCACATATAGAACATCACGTTGAAAATAACTGGAATAAACAAGGCATACTATGAACAACCAAAGATATCATTTGAAACTAGACATATGCTAACTACAAACAACCGAACAATCAAAAAAACTTCAAAAGAGGCATATTCTAGCTATAACAGGCTTAACAGCAAGCAAATATATGCATTCCTATCGATATGTTTAAAATTGGATTGATGAAATGTATTGCATAGTAAATAATTGCACATATAGAGCATCACATTGTGAACAACTGAAATAAACAAGGCATACTGCAAATAACCAAATATAGCAATTAAAACTGGACATATTCTCACTACACTACAAAATGGACTCGACAAAACAAATCATGGGTTTCCCCCTATGAAGAGGCAAGGCAAAACAAATCATGGGTTTCCTCACTTGTCACAGATGGGCTCGTTCCCGTGGGTAGAGCACGGACCCTGGATGTGCTCCATGTTATCGCAGATGGGATCCTTCCCCTTGGAAGAGCATGGTTGTATGGTGCCCTCCCTGATGTCGCAGATAGGCTCTTTCCCCTTGGAAGAGCCGGAGAGGGTGCCCTCCTCGTGGTCGTCGTCGATGAGGTATGACTTGGAAGTTGTGGATCCCAAGCCAGCGTCGCAGAACATGTCCCTCAGAAATGACAAAAAGGGCTCAAGGGCGATGTAGGATTGCAAATTGTTGACAGCGAATCAGAGGAGATCAGCGGCGGGGCCATGCATGAGATCGACGGCGTTTGGACCTGAGGGGTTGGGGTGGGCCACTTAACCTGTAACATAGACCGCCTCAGGTCGTCACTGTCGATGACCTCGATGGCGTAGCCGGCGTCCGAGACATACCCACATACTATAGCCCACTGCTTGAGTGCATGCAGCTAGTAATGGTCGTCAGCTTCCTCGGCGACGTAGGGCGAAGAGACCGCGATACACCTCTTTTGGGTTAGTCGCTCCTCGAGCTCCATGGGAAGCGTAGCCAGGCTTAGGCTGCGATGCTCTGGAGTGGGGTATGGGGATGGGGATTTGTGGGAAAGGGGGTGTTTGTCACGCGTCATCTAAGAAACTCAGGGCAGCCTGTGTATGGAGATCGGTGGGTAAGCTACACGGGCAAACCAGCAGATGTTGACAATGTAGGCCTTGCGGCGGCGGCGGGGACCTTGCTAGGGTTTCGAGTGAGGGAGGTGTGTGTGTGTGCGCGCTCCCCCGAGGACGTTTTGGTGTGTGTGTGTGGAGGGGGGTGGGGGTGGGTGTGTTTGAGGAAATGACGCGGGTACTGAAAATTTTACTACGCAGGAGTCAAACGCGGGAGTGAAATGTCGGGGCTATTGAAAATTTTGATGATGGTGCATCGCACATGGTCCAGAGATAAAAGATGTGTGTTATGAAACAAAAAAAACCTTTGGGCGGGCAGATTTATTTTCGAGGGATGCGAGCGAGATTGGGAACAAGAAACATCACACACGGTCAAAACACAATAACTGTGTGTTATCAAACAGAAAAAAGCTGCAGGCGGGTAGATATTTTTGAGAGGGGAAGCCTTGTGCCTTCGTGGAGCCCAATGGACTATGCGGATGTGTGTGTGACAGGGGCACCGGCATGGCACACGGCTAGTTTGAGTGAACGGTGTCTGTTGCGTCATCCGACTTATCTAATGTTCATAAATTTGGTGAAAAATGACGTGGGAGAGGGTCAGAACACGAAGACGCTTTCATAGGGACAAAATTTATGTATGAAAAGGGTTGTTTGATGTTCAAATACCAAATGCAACTTCGATGTCGCACCTATCGCGCAAAGCGCATGGTATTGCTTACCCCCCCCCCCTCATGTCGGCACGAAGGG
>NC_041386.1:263626111-263635409 GCF_002162155.2 Triticum dicoccoides | reverse complement strand
CCGAAGTTCACCTAGAAAAGTGCAAAGTAGCAGCCCCCCCCCCACACACACACTTTCAGTCGGCGGGCCAGAGAGGCATCTCACCAAGATGGATCGTAAAATGGACCAAGAATAATCCACCTTGGTCGTACAACCTCTCTCTTGTTGTTGGTCAAAGTGATGGTTGTCCATGCGACCCTGGAGATGGGCTAGCTCGCCAATAATCACGCAAGTAGCTAGTCCCCGAAGACACCACTACATGCATGTGGCCCAAACATACATATGTATGGAGGGTGTGTTTTTAAATACACAATGGAACAACTTTGATGTGGCACCGTGATTTTGAACTAGAAATCCCCACACTGGGTGAGGGTTATTAGGTTGACGGTGCATATGTATGTTACACCAAACTTCAAGCCGACGACGGGGATTCATGCATGCATGCGTGCATAGTATATGCGCTCAAACTTAATTAGGTATGAATCTCACCATGACCTATACTACGATAACACGGACCAAAGGAACAATCCGCCATGGTAACAAATCTTGTTGTCAGTCAAGGTGATCATGGATGTCCACACGGGCCCATGAATATATAGGCTTGTCGCCGATAACCACGCGAGGGAGTGTACCGTTCGAAGACAACCACTACATGCATATGTATGGAGGTGATTCATGCATGCATGTTTGAATACCATTTCACAACATTGTTGTGGCACGTGCGTCTAAAATCGTACAGTCCCCACACATAGCAAGATCAGTTCATGACGTGTCATTGTACTAGCCACTTCGACTCGATGGGAGGGATTCATGCGTACACACGCATGAGTGTGTGCTCAAACTGTATCATGTCATGCCAAAGCATGACCTATATATATATACCGTATTACAAGCAAAAAAAATAATCCCTCCTAAGACAAATTAACCTCTCTCATTGTCAGGCAAAAAGTAATGATGGACCAAGCGGGCCCACAGATAGAAAGCATTGATATCACTGATAACCGCTTAAGTGGGTGCGAGAGGACAACCACCATCGCGTTGCATGTGGGCCAAACATATGTTGAATACCCAAAATGCACAACTTTGATGTGCCACATGCCTCAAAAATCGTAAACCCCCACACAGAGCGAGGTTCATGAAGCGTACTACATATGATGGTCCCTTCCCCCTCTTCGTCCCATACTATATGTTGCTACCGTAATACAACCCAAAAAGAATCCTCCTCGATGGTGAAATTATTTAACCTCTCCCGGTGTAGGTCAAAGTGATGCATGCATCGGCGATGGCCTCGTGGGCCCACAGATGGAAGCGTCACACGTGAGTGTCCAAGCTAGGATAACCACCGCCTACATTCATATGGGCCAAAGAGGTGTTGTGTGGTGTTTGAATAGCCAATTTCACAACTTTGATGTGGCACGTGCCTCGGAAACCGAAAAGTCCTGACATTGAGTGAGGTGTACTTGTTCACGGACGCGTACGTATAGTATATGTGCTAGTTCCCTCCCCACCTATTCGACGCATACTATATACCACCATAACACAAACAAAAAAGATTCTACCTTGCTGGTCAAATTAACCTCACTGCCGGCTGTTTGTCAAAGTGATGGACAATGACCTCGTGGGCCCACAGAAAGCGTCACACGCGAGTATCGAGGGTCGTGTAGGACAACCATTGACTGCATGTGGCCAAAACATGTATGTATGAAAGGGTTATGTAATGTTTTAAATAACAAATTCACAACTCTGATGTGGCACCTGCCTAACAAAACGGCCAACCCACACGGTGGCTCACAATTCGTAGTGTACTGTGAGCCACCCGCCACCCCCAAAATGCACACACCCGCACACACACACACCGTGAATCCACCGCAACTACGATGCATGTTAAATTATCCCGCAGTGAACATATGTTACCAAAGGAGGGACGTTTTAATTTTGAAAAAATAGAGATCATTAAGACATTTAAATACATTAATTGATCAATTTTCTATGGGTATAATGTGCAAAAATCAAATTTGAGGCTCATGCACACATGACAGTGCACCTAAATGGATTGAAAAAACACATGTGTCTCACTGGTTGCATGTTTTACTCCCCGTGCAAGAAATTTTAAACATTGAGAATCTTGATTTTTAAATTCTAGTACATCCAAAACTTATTTGAAGTTCATGAAACTTATCATGTTGTCATATGCACACCAATACGAAGTGGCATTGTACTTCATTTTGTCAAATTCGAGACCAGTTTTGATGTAATCCTTATCTAATTACAACCGGGAGATTATTAATAATTGGGAACCAATATCCCAAATGGATTATTTATTCGAACCGTGAGAGTTAGACCAACAATGGATACGTGCCATGCTTCGGTTAAGCAATAAAGCGGCAGCATTAATCATCCAAATAGAAGAACACTATACATGCCGCCATGCGATCCGTGTGTCATGCGAGCAGGCGTGAGTTGACGGGACGCATGCGAGTAGTCCACCACACAGGTAGACCGGGAGGCATGCGTGCAGGTGTGTGAATTGACATAGGCGTGCTCGCTACGCAGTGTCATTGGGAGGCGTGCGAGTGGCTGTGTGAAACAACGGTAGGCATGCCAGCAGTCTGGTGCACAGGCTCGCTGGGAGGCAAGCCAGCGGTTTGACCGCCTCCCACCTCTCTCCCACTACGCCATATTAATGGTGCGCCCGAGCGCCCCCCCCCCATCCTTGCCGCACACACAATCCTCTCTCTCCGCTTGCATCCTCGATGCCACTCTCAGTCCTCAAAGATGTTAGTGCATCAGGATGCCGCCAAAGCGCCCCATCGGAGGGAGTGGCAACATCGGGGCTGCTGAAGCATCGGAGCACGGTGTGGAGATGGAGACAGAGGTTGCCGTCACCGGCGATGACTTATCGCTGCACCCTAACATTGTCGAACTTCCACAGCCGGAGGCGGAGTTCCACACCGACTCTGGTGACGACTGGGCCGACGACCCTGGCGACGACTCCAATGACCACTCTGGCGATGACTCCGACGATGATGGACAACTGGTTAGTCATCTATGAGCTTGACCCCAAAGCTGCACACTGTGAAGGTCTTGGCACTATAATTCATCTGTACTAGTTTTCTTAGGGAACTTTTCATCCACTCCAGCCTCTTGTGAAGAAGGCTATATTTTTCTAGAATGTAATCAAATGCCCATGTTAATCATCTCAGAACGAAGATGGCATGTTAGTGCACTTTACAAATCCTGCAAACCAAATAGCACTACAAAAAATACACTTCTGTGATGATATGTGTTTGTCACAGTAGGTCACGTTTTCTGTCATGCATGTACATCCATGACAAATTTATGACAGAATCAAGATAGTCATACTTGTGCTGTCGTAGAAGTGTTCCATGACATTACCAAAATTATCATCATGGAAGTGTCCACTTCCATGACGATAAATCGCGTGTCACAGAAGTGCTTTCGTCAAGGGTGACCGACACGTGGCATCCACCGTAACGGAACTCTGTTAAGCTACCGGGTCCTGTTTTGGTTCCGATAACCCGTTAACAGCCCGGACCAATGGGGATTTTCCACATGTAAAATCATCATTGGCCGAAGGAAACACGTGCCAGCTCCGCGTTGGCACAGGTGTCACTCATCCAATGGGCGAGATGCGCCTATGATATGTTAACATGTGGACCGGCCCAAAAGTGGCCCATAAAGTTTAAATGGCCGGCCCAACTAAAGGCCCACAAGATTTTGCGGACCATAATGGGCCGGCCCAGCTAAAGGCCCACAAGATTTTGCGGGCCATAATGGGCCGGCCCAGTTAAAGGCCCGCAAGATTTTTGCGGGCCATAATGGGCCGGCCCAGGTGAAGGCCCACAAGATTTTTGTGGACCATAATGGGCCGGCCCAGCTAAAGGCCCACGAGATTTCGCCGACATTAATGGGCTGGCCCAGCTGTAGGCCCACAAGATTTTGAGGACCCTAGTAGGCCGGCCCATTAACTGGCGGCCACGTTCTGGGCCTAATAATGGCCCATATGAGATCCGGCCTGTTAAAAGCCTACCACGTTCTGGGCCAAATTACGGCCCAGATCAGGTCTGGCCCTTTAAGAGGCTTTGGGCTAAATTATGGCCCATATCAGATTCGGGCCGTCAATTGGACGCTATGCTTTTGGGCCCACTTGCTAAAGGCCCATTTAGTAATTTGGCCTGATATTAGTTTCGGCCTGTTAAGGGCCTGTTTAACATTTCGGCCCTATATTAATTTCGGCCTGTTAAAAGCTCGTCATACAGTTGGGCCTAACTATGGCCCGGTTTGCATCCGGCCTGCTCGCAGCCGATGATCTGATTGGGCCAAACAAGGACCGAGACAATTTTGGCCTGTTATAAGCCCATGGTTTGATTGGCACATTCATGGGTCGGGGTCTATTTCGGCATGCTGTCAGCCCGTGAGCTATTCGGCACGTTTTAGGCCCAACCTACTTTTCAGCCTCCTAAAGGCCCATTGAGTTTTCTTGGGAAAATAGGGCCGGCGGTTTACTCGGCCTATTAAAGGCCCAAATCTACTAGTGGGCCAGTTTACATTTAGGCATGTTAACGGACCAAGATGGCGGGGCCCATGATGCGGATCATACAGGTGATTTGCATGACGGCCGTTTGGCCGGTTTACTACGAAGACAAGATATATATAAAGTAAAATAACTGCAGCATCGTGAATAAGAAAAAACCCAAGACTATACAATAAAGAAATTACGGCATATTACATCCACTGGGCATCAAAGTTCGCCACTATGATAATAAAGCACAAGCAGACAGCAGATTACATACATTGGGCATCAAAGATCGCCACCAGTGCAACTAAACATGCCGACAAAATAATATACAAAACCGACAGCACTTCAATAGAGTTCAAGAAAGGTTAGCCCTGCTCGGGAGCTGCAGCGCAAGCAGCTGAGCAAGCTGGTGAGACTGCACTTGTCTGACACTTATATCATCCTCACTCTGAAAGATAAACAAGCAGACAGATGACAGGTTTTGCACAAATAAGTATCAGTGCTGACAATTCATCACATTTCTTACTAACGAATAAAGTGATACAGTTTAAAATAGCATTAACACAATATGGTATTGTTCAGGTCAAGACATGGTAGGAAATGACATTGTGAAGGAGTTGGCAGCTTCACGACACCACTGCATTATAGATCAAGAACTCATAAGTATCAATGGTTAGTGTGCTATCAATTTATCCCATTTCAGATTGGCAAAATAAGATCACTTGCTCTATATAGTTTAATTTACATGGTATGACGAAGGAACTTGGTTGTACAACTGAAAACTTAAATTGAGAAGGACAAACTTTTGTTTATGAATTGGAGTACATAATAAACTTTAAATATGTATTTTGATGCAAACACCAAAAATAAACAGCTGTTGCAGTCATGCCTAACCAAATATACACAACAAAGTTTGAAGACTTGAGAAGGACAAACTTACATTATTGGTGAAGGCAGGCTCTATAAAGCCCTTATCCATGCTGATGGGGGGGCAATTCAAGAAGTTTACCACAGAATCTTCTTCATAAGCATTGCCTTTATTCTACATTTTGTTAAGAGTAAATATAGATGTGACAATATAAGAAAAAATGGAGAATATTTAAGATAAGATGAAGAGTGATGCTACATAACCAAGTAGCTATAAATGTAAGTACAGCGATATAGGCAAAAGGTACAACCAAGAGCAATGTAGAGCTAAACTTCTTCAGTACCATCGGTGTTATCCAACCTTATGGTAAGAGTAAATATAGATCTTATGTGTAGAAAATGGAGGGCAAAGGAAAATAAGTTGTAGAGTGATGGTACATGAACAACTACCTGTCAATATAAGTACACTGATAAAGGACAGCAGGTACTTACAAGAACAATGCAGAGCTAAAAAAATTCATTGGCATTGGATATATTCTACACTAATGTAACCATTCATACAGATCAGATAATTTGGAGCGAACAATTGATAAGAAAGCTATCATGCATACTACTGTCACATAATGAACCAAGTATGTATGCAAGTACAGTGATACAGGACAACAGGTACTAACAAGAGCAAAGCAGCGGGTAGCATATTTGCGATATACTGACGTTCTTTTCAAACCGGAATTCTTTTTCGAGCAAATTTCCTACAAAAAAGATCTGTAAGGCACATGCGGAAAAGTAGAAGTTCAAATTGTCATGCGATATCATAGACAGTACCTCATCCTCGGAACGAGACCAGTGCATAACAAGGTTTTTCCATTCAGTGTCTTCTAAATTTAGCACAGGAGACTTCACCAGAAATTCGTTTATAGACTTGCCATCAAAGTGTGATTTCCTCAGGTAACACCAATACTGTTGCAATGCTTCCTTGAAAAGCGCAAGAAAGCTTTGCTCGTCATGACTATCCAGATTGACCCTCACATACTTACAACAATGTAATGTAAATCATTGATGTGTTCAATCAGCAGAAAACAGGAAAATAATCACCATGAATAATAGCACTTACACGTAACTGGGACAGGAAGATGTGAAAATGGTGTTTGTCTTCACTACAATCTTCCAATGATGGGAATATATGCACGTAGTCCCTAACAACATTGAAAGCATTGTCTTTTATACTGGGAATAACTGGAATGGGGTTCCAATCAGCAGGAATTGGCCATCTCTGTAGTTGGGATAGGTCTTTGGCCGGTGGACTTGTTGTACTTTTTGCTGGAGTGGGATTTTTTTGTGGTACGGCTGGTGCTGTGGCAACTAAAACCGGCATACCTTTTGCTGGAGTGCAGGTCCTGTGTGGTGGGGCTAGTGGCGTGGCCAGTGAAGTATGGGTACAGTCTACTGGAGTCGGACCTATGTTTTGTGTCACTGGTTGTACAGCCAATATAAGTGGGGTGATGTCTGATTTCTCTGGCACAACACGTTTTTCAAGGACTTTGCTGGTGCTCCTTCAGGTTCGGCAATCACCCTCTTCCTTTTTGATGTCTGATGCACAAGAACAACATTTGAGTGGAAAAACATGGTATGATGACAAATGGAATATGTATTGATAATGGATGGGCATGGCATCTCGACATATATGATGAGTAAACTAAGCAGATGGCGGTGAAACAAAGTAGAAGAAATGCAAGACAACATATGCAAGATACGTGCAATCAATAAAACCTTGCCAAATTAGAGCAGGCACCTTGATGGGTGAACATGACAGGCCATCTGCCTTTGACTCCTTAAGGTTAGAATAGTCATTAGGATCATATTCTGAACAAGAATCTACATGTGGGGAGCGTATGAGTTTCATTGCATCCAGAATGGCACTCAATGCCTTGGTGCCAATTTTGTAAGTCATTGCAGTGTTCCACAATATTCTTCTGATGCACGGATTCAGATATTCACTATAATTACGTATAATATCTGAGAACCATGAAAACATAAATAGTTGTGAGATTATCTTTGTAATGCAGAGGATATTCTAATATAGGGGCGCCCCTGTAAACACTTGTGTGCTATCACTGGATTCTGATGAGAGAGCTCATGTGTGCTGTAATATGGTGCGTGCATTTATACAATCTGGCATAAGTACACAAAAAATAGGCTCCAGAAGTAAGTACAGTTGGCAGATGATAGGTTCAAAATATACTGTATAGAGAGTTTATTGCCAAACCATGATAACAACAGCACACAGTAACTAGGCGGATCATTGTACATAAAAGGGGTACACCATAACCACGATATATATATCAGGAAAGTGGAACTGGCTTGAAAATATGGTGTTGTATTGCCGCTAGTAATTGAAAGCCTATCGATCAAGTACATGCCAGCTCTATCAGTTGTTGACTGCAGATGTCCCTGCTCCCCTTCCTGACAAGGAACATACTGTACGTACTAAATACAGAATAACAAAAGAGGAACATGTTAAAGAACAGAAGAGGAAGCATATTCTTGAGGTTCCGCTTAATTGCATACAATGTTGGTTGCCCACTCATGATGAATCACAGTGCCCAAAGAAATGCAATTCCATGTTGTCTCTCTATATGTGGAAATTTTGAACAAGAGTCATTAGGATCATATTCTGAACAAGAGTCAACGGGTGGGGAGCGTATGAGTTTCATTGCATCCAGGATGGCACTCAATGCCTTGGTGCCAATTTTGTAAGTCATTGCAGTGTTTAGCTTCAAGAGTGGACTGCTGCTAGTGCGACACAAAGCAGCTACACAGATCATAGTGTAGATATAACAGGAAAACCGTAATCATCAGAGTAAAATCAGCAAAGTGGAACTTGTTGGAATATATGTGCTAGTATTGCCGGTACGGCTAGAAAGGCTTCGGATACCAACTCTCTTCAACTGAAGGTGCGGTACTGTTAATATCAGTGTAACTCTCAAAGGCGACACAGCTCCCCGCATTTCCTTGCTATTCTTATAGGATTCAAGTGGGCAGGCCACTACAAATCCTATTCCCATGTTTACAAAATCCTACGAATCAAAGAGGCCCGAGGAGTTCAAAGTGTCCATACCAACCGACCGTATAGACCTTTACACTGCAAATGTCCCTGCTCATCTTCACTACAAGGAACATATTGTACTACTATCATACTCCCTCTGTTCCAAAATATAAGTCTTGGTAGAGATTTCCACTATGGATCACATACAGATGTATCCAGATACATTTTAGAGTGTAGATTCACTCATTTTGCTCCATATGTAGTCCATGGTGAAATCTATACAAAGACTTGTATTTAGGAACGGAGAGAGTACTTATTAAATAAGAACGGAAGAGGAACATGCTAAAGAAGAGCAAGCAGATTTTGGATAATAAAATGTTTGTTGTGCAGTGCCCACACATGATGAACTAGAGCGCATTAAGAAAGCAAATCCCTGCTGTCTCTCTATATGTGGTGCACGTGCTTTTTTGAAAGTAAAGTAGGAACATTAGCTGACCAATTAAATGTTATCTGTTTTAGTAATATCAGCATCATATCAGATTCGTACTTGAGCAACAAGTTTGGAATTATGAGTGGCACGTTGTTTAGCTTGATGGATTCAGGAGCAGTACTAAGCAGGTACGATGATGGTACTGAATATAAAGGCATGTCTGCATTTGGGTCAGTCGACCATTTCAGACGGTTGGATGAAGATCCTACGTCTCCTAACCCTTCTTCTTCCTCGTCTATGATTCTTCCCATATAGAACACTGCATGGGCCACCGGCTGGACCATCGGCCCCCACCGCCTGTGTTCCTCCGCCACCCCCACCCCCCCACCCCCGCTCCCACCTGCATCGAGTTTTCTTCGTTCGGCGAGGCCCCACC
>NC_041386.1:263603774-263625980 GCF_002162155.2 Triticum dicoccoides | reverse complement strand
CCAACAACCAAATTCCCCACCCGAGCCCCTTCGTTCGCACCGGCGAACTCCGGCGAGCTCCAAAAAATTGACTAACCCAATTTTGAAATTTAGTCTAATGTGATTTAACTAGTGTGGAATATAAAAGGCGAAAACCATAAGCATTGGGAGTATAGTGTTGAGCGTGCCATGGCGGATCTGAAGGTGCAAACCAGACAAAGGCAACTTCACAAGCAATGTTTGCTCTCAACTAGCAAGTAAGTGATGGACAAGAAATCGGAGTAAAGCAATGGCGATCTATTTTCTTGTTGCGATAAATAAGTTGAGCAGATACGAAGGAGTACTGCCTCTGGTGCGGCGCCGTGTATGCATCTGCTGAGAATTTGACGATGCTGCGGTAGCGATGGCTGTCGGCGGCGTGGAAGCAGATCTAGGAGGGTAAACGGTGGCGGCGGGGCACGGTGGACGAGACGGTCGTAGGAGCGGCGCCGGCAAGGTGGACGACGGCGGGGATGAAGCGAGAGGATGGGATGCAAGGATCCCGGTCCAAAGCCGTGGATGAGAGAGGTCGATCTCTTGTAATGGACGGCGGCGTCGGGGTATGAGCTCCGGCATGGTGGAGGAGGACGGCGGTGGATGGGGTGGCGGACGGAGGAGGCTGCGGTGGAGAGGGTGTTTTGGTGCCTACGGAGTACGAATGGGGAAATGGAGGTGGAGAGGAAGGGGGGAACCATGTCTTTAGGGCGCGCTTGTCTCAAATGCGAGGAAATTTACAAACTTAGCCCCCGTTTCAAATTTCCTACATCACAGCAATATTAATCGGTTGGGGATAGGACGGTAATCTCGCATACACCGAATATTTGCCGACGAGAGTTTGTTTTTGGCGCCCACCGTGTATGAATCGGGGAGGGAGTCGATTTTGGCCGAGGAAACGTTGTGTTTTGGCGCCCACCATGTATGAATCCCGTGAGAGGCGGTTATGTCATGTTTGAGTGAAATTATAAACCTACCCCTATCGAAACCTATAGAAATCGAGCAGATAGGCTTTGCGTGGCAGGGATAGGCAGTAGTAATTTCCATCTCACAGATTTTGGTTTCGGGCGGTTACTGCGACTTTCCCCGCTTCGTTCAAATTTTGCAGAGTGCATGTTTACCGTGCCAACTCAATTCGAATCCCGTTTGTATTCTATTTTTTTCAAGCGGGATTCATTTTTGATTGGAATAAAATTCTATATACATCATTTTTATATATACTTTCAAAATCACAACAAAGAATTCTGCTCCTTTATATGTATAATATGATTTACAAATACAATGATCTCAAAATCATAAGGTTGAATTCAAAAAATTAAACCAAATTATGTTCTACTAAAATGTATGGATCAGTAATATCTACATATTAAATAACATAGAAGCGCATGAATTCATATGAGTATGCATGTTTGATAGATCAATTTTGGTTCGAGTATGGATTACATGTATCATCATCTCTAATTCAAATATTTGAATCCCTTTTATGTTCACTCCTTTCATGCCCATCTCTCTCGCATGCATGCTCCTTCATGTAGCTATCACTCTCTTTTCTCCAGCTCACCCGCACGCTCACTTCATGTTTTTCCTATCCTCGCAAACATGGTCTCTCGACGTCTCCCTTGAGAAGTGTCACACTCTCCCTATCATTATACATTACACGGTTTTCATTATCTCTCACGTCTCTACCGTTCTCTCGTATCACTAGGTACCTAAGCTTTCTTTTTCACCGCCACACACACAGTCTCCACTCATCTTCCACTTTATCTTTCTCTCTATGGGATTCTCTCACACACACCCTATATGTCTCTAGATATGAATCATACCACTAAAATTACTCTCTCTCTCTCCTTTAGACACAACATTTGTTGCGGTCTCCTTTTCGTCTCCATCCTAGACTGACATTATTCATTTGTTTACCGATCAGACAAACTCCCCCCTCTCTCTCACACACACAACTCCAGCTTCCACTCCCCTTCCCGACTGACGTCTCTCTCTCACACACACACAAAACTCTCGCTTTCGCACCCCTGACTCGTATTTCTCTCACAAACATTTATCGACTAGCCTCTAGATAGGTTTATACACCCGCACACTCGTGCTTCCACTATCACATACATGTCTCTCTCCCGCTCCTTGTATCTATGTAGATTTTTCTTCCCTTCTTGAGACACGCCCTCTCGATCGTGCACACACACACTATCTCCTCATTTTAAGTTGATACCTCTCACACACACACTCTTTGTGTCTTTGTCACACATGCACTCCGTCCTCCTCCTCTCTCCCTCTCTCTCACACACACATGGGCTTTTGCAACAACTAGCAAGATGCCCATGCGTTGCACGGAACATGAAGATGCATTTGTATGAGTAGTTTATCTTGTGGGAGAAAAGGATGAACAAGGGAAGGCCTTATTTGCCAGTGTGGAGAGGGGTGTGGGTATCTTTTTGCAAAATTGCCATAGTTTCCTTCCTATCCGTCAGATATAGATCGGACGGCCTATATTGCAGGATGGCAGGCACACGATCATCACCAACTATGCTTTTTATAAGAGTTCTCTACTCTTATAAAAACCCGATCTATATCTGACGGATCTATATCTGACGGATCTACTCTTATATCTGACGGATAGATAGCAAAGTATGACAATTTTGAAAAAAGATACCCCACCTCTCTCCATATTTGCAGATAAGGTCTTCCCTCATTCATCCTTATCTCTCACAACCTCATTGTTGAGCAATTAAAAAAGAAGCCACTGGAACAATCTGGCATGGTGGTCGGCTGGCCGCTACCGGCGTCGTCCATCCCCATGCCTACGCTCAGCCCGACCACCAATCGCCACCACGCCCAACTCCTACTCACCTCATTTCTCCTCTTTCTCGAGATATTGTTAGTTTTTACATATGGGATTACTCCTGCATGGATCAATCACAACAGATATTTTGTAAAATAAATGCATCTTAGTGTTCCGTGCAATGCACGGGCATCTTGCTAGTAGGGATAAAAAACAGAGTTGGTGATGATGGTGGGCCTGCCATCCTGCAATATAGGCCGTCCGATTTATATCTGGCAGATAGGAACAAAACTATAGGAATTTACCCGCACTCCTCTCCACATTTGCAGATAAAGCCTTCCCTCGTTCATCCTTTTCTCCCACAAGATCTTGATGTTCCATGCAATGCACAGGCATCTTGCTAGTAAGAGTAGAAATTAGACATATACCACTTCTCGAATCTTCAAACCAACAACATTCCTCCCTTATCTCATCAAAACCGCCAAAGTAATATATTTTGAGTGAAACATAACAATTTTTTAGTGATATACGTATTTAAAAACTAGACTTTTTTCTATCAAATCGGTGAATATGTATTAATCTACTCATATCGTGTGGTAACGCATGGGCACATTTCTAGTAGTTATTATAATTTTTTGGACACCAGACAAACGGTGGAGTACATATACGAAGAGAAGAGACGCACGCACGCAGTCGGTCTCTCGCTGTCTCGCACACATGAGTGCTATGTAAAGGCAACATTAACAAATAAACCCTAAAACCCTAGGTGCACGATTGTTGCATTTGCGGGTACCGGGTACGTGGTGGAGCGCACCTTTGTAGGAATAGTCAGCTCACGTGATAATTTGATCCGTAGGAGTTGATGGTCGGGACCATAGGTGACCGACTTGGAGGCGGTGGCTCGCTAGTTGCCACAGATCGAGTAGCCACGTTTAAAATAGTATCATTTTTAGCGGGGTTAAGAGTTCTAATTTTCAATGGTGCGTTATAAGTACTAAGTAGTTTTTAGAACAATTGCTATGGAGCGAAAATGGAATTCATAGTACTACCTACTACATACCTCCTTGGTGTATGGTTGTATGGGTTTATGTTGCGAGATGTTGAACCTGGTAGTTCTAGGGCAAATACTATGTCTAGATTTAGATGTTGGTTTTCACTAATGAAAATCGGAAGGACCACAGGTGAACGACTTGGAGATGTTGAAACTGTTGAACATGCGTAGGAAGCGAGCATGGCATGCTTTCACCGTCGCGGATCCACGGGTGTAGATGACGTCAAACTCATCGTCGGTGATGGTTCTAACATTGTACTCACTGCCGATCATGGAGATTTGGGACGCCATGGATTTGGGAGGAGGGTTAGTATTAGTGGAATTGCCGTAATGTGAAAGGACGGGGCGACTAGGAGCGAACTGTTGTAAGGTATTGTACTAGTAGAACACGGGGACGAGTAGGGCGTGCGAACGGCATGGGGTTGCTGGCTTGCCCGGTGGATAAACGGCTGCAAGCCCCCCAAAGAGTTCTCGAGAACTATGCGGGGCCCACTAGATGTCATGTCTACTAGACCCATATCGTAGGCCTGACGATATATCTTCTGCCTGTTCGCACGCCATGCCGGCGCATGGGTAGCTTCACTTAATTCCGTCAACCATCGTGCCTCCCACGACCTGCGCCTCCCTCTCGCGGTCGCGCCCTTTGAGACTTCGAGCGGCTATAAATGAGCAATTTTTTTGCCTACTCCGCATGCATGATACTCCCTCTGGTCCTTTTTACTTCGTCAACCGTTTGCGAAGTGTTTGACCAAATTTATAAGTACTAAAAATATCAATATCTACAATATCATTTCTTGTTTTGTGACATATCAACCAATAAGAGATGTGGGCGGTGCATGCTTTCAATGACTTGAGACTGCCAAACATGACATGCAGTGGTTAGTTCATTGCATGCAATGCTATTAATTAGCGAAAAGACATTAAGTTTTCTCGTTTTCCTCTCCGCCTTGGTCGCGGTGCACAACATAAGATGACTTACACACCTAGACGGAGGGAGTAACCCAAATAAGCACCTCTTGGGTGGGTTAGATTTCTTTTGGGTTAGTTGAGTTCAAACTAACCCAAACTAACTCTAACACATGGATCCAAACAGGGCCAAGGTTAGCTATTAGAGTACTGCTACCTTCCTTCTAGTTTAAAGGGCTCGATTCAAAAATCTGACCTACTCTTAGCAAGATAGAGGCGGTGGAATAGTTTTTGTAGTTCTTCGCAAAAAATGTGTTTACCAATGCATGCATGAACACTAGTTACTCTAACCCCCTCTCTTCTTTAATCTTTGCCACATCAGCATGTTTACTATTCCCGTGTGCATGATACCAGCTAAGATACCGCCATTATGGCCAGCCTTAATCATCGCATGCAATAATTTAGTGCACCTTGAAATATGAACATGTGTGGGGCGTGTATGTTTTTAATGACTTGAGACTATACCTAGCCCGGCATGCAAGATGAGACTTATTATGCACCGTTCCCCATACCTGCAGGAAGCCCGTTCATTGGGCACCAATCCGTTGTGACCAGCAATATTTCCACCCCTTCCCTCCCCCGTAATTTACTCCAACAAATATGCCCACGTCGTTGTTACTTAACTGCAGGTGCATTGGGTCACTGACATATGGGCCCAATAGGGGTCTGGCCCACATGTCAGTGACGCAGCTGGACATGCAGTTAAGTCGGTGCAGCTCAGTCCATATCTTACGTAGGTGTGCCATTGCTCGCTATAAATACTGTGCCTCCCACGACATCGCTATCTCCTCCCCCTCACGTTCATGTTCATCGCTATCTCCTCCCCCTCCGTCTCATGTCGACCACCATGGCATCGCCCCTCCCAAACCCTAGGCGCCCCTTGCTGCACCGCGCGGACGGTCACGCGTCGCCATTCCGTTCCTCGCCACCACTAGTCAAGGAGGATGCGTCGGCGTTCCGCTCCTCGCCACGACGCAACGCGTCGCCGTTCCGTTCCTCGCCACCACTAGTGGAGGAGGACGCCTCGGTGTTCCACTCCTCGCCGCGATGCGTCGAGGTGGATGCGTCGGCGTTCCCAATCTCGCTAGCACGCACGTCGGACGACGCATCGGCTCCCCGCTATGAGGAGAACGACGCGCCGCCCGCCGAGCCCCCCCCCCCCAGCCTTGAGGAGCTTTGGAAAGAAATGGATGTTGCCTTGTGAGAGGCTTTGCCTCCAGCAGAGTGCGCCAAAATTAGAGGCGGAGAAGAAGGCCGAGGAAGAGAAGCGCACCACGGAACAAGCTGCCTGGGAGGCCTATGTGGCGTCCGAGAGAGTCGGGCAATTGGCTCTTTGGCAGAAGGCTCGTGCGAGGGCCGTGAGGGTGGCGGAGGACGCCCGTGCCGACGCCCTGAGTGCAGTTGGGCCCAAGCGCCTCATCTACGCTTGGCGGTACGTGGACCGCGTGCATGCTTCCAGCGAGGAGGAGTACCTGTTGGCACTGTATCACCACACCGGTGAGATCGCACTCGCCCGCCTACGAGCCATCAATCAGCACCTCGCGAGTTGCGAGGCTGAGGAAGAGGCGTTGTGTCGGCGTGCTGGGAAACGGCCGCGCACCAGGGCACTCGTGGTGTGCCGCAAGCGCTCCTGCGAGCGCCGTGGCTTTTAGTAGGAGTATAATTTTTGTTTCGTAAGGCGATCTCATTAGTTTTGGGACGCAAATGATAAATCCCAAACATTCAGGAATTATTAGCGTCCTTAATTAAGTATGTAAAAGGGAAAGTTTGGAAACCTTGTGTATTCATACACATTTTGCAAGTACGTGCATATAACACAAACTTTACTATATACTATCGCACTACACGTCTCTCTCTATATATGCTTGCAGACTATGCTACTCCCTCCGTCCAGGTCAATAAGCCATCTTTGGTTGTGCACCATGACCAAGAAGGAGGGAAGACTTATACACCTAGATGGAGGGAGTACTACTATTACTTATGTACGTGCAAATGCACGTTTTAACATTACGATGCGGTTTTTGTAAAAGTAAAAAATAGCACTAGTCAAGCTTGTGAAACGATTCGATGCAAAACAAATGCAAAAATGCTTGTTTGATTGTTTACTTTTAGCTTCCTTCTCTAGCTACTACTAGATGAACCGGAGTATGCGAGATGAACCGGAGAAAGTAAATGCAGAGAGATGGAATGCAAAAAAGACGCAGGGATGTGATGGTTGCTTGTCCGTTTATTTTACCAGGCCACTTATTACTGGGAGTGGTTGGGTTTTGTGATATGACGGCTTTACTGCCGTGCCACGAGCGGGGTGAGACTCCCGTGCAATGCCGCCCTCTACACTAGTATGACTACATCGGTCATGGTTTATCCCCCATTGAATTTGACTGAAGATTTAACTGACAAAATGTTAGTGCATGTCAACAAAAACAATATCGTTGGATTCGTATTTGAACATAGTTTTCAATAATACTCCTATAATTTTAGGTGACATGCATCACCATTTATCGTACTATATATAATGTTAGTTCAATTTTTGGTCGTACTAATCTATAGTAAGGTTCCCGTGCATTTCACGGAAGAGTGAAATGCATTGATTGGGGAGTTGTTTATTTTGACAAATGATGTGGGGGTCATCTCATGTGTAACGGGTATCGATAGGTTTGTTCAGATATTATTTCATCACTAGAGCTCACAAACATCCGGGTGAAATAGATAAAAAGTATCTTTTGCAAACAAAAGTGTTCAACTGTTCAACCTGCATCCAAAACTTGTGAAGAAATAACTCTTATTGTGCTTTGCATGAAATGATCTTCAAGAATTAATTTTTGAGTATCCATTGTTATACATGTTGGCTACAGATGACATGGCACTTTCTTATAGAGTCACGTCCAATCCATTTGAGTTAATTGCGTGTATGATTCTCCCTCTATAAAAAGTTAATTGCATCCTTAATCTTGTATTCTAAGTACTCTGTGGGTTCCACTGTCAGTACAGTATACATGACTTGCAGGCTGGCTACATATTCGTATAGAAAGTTAAAAGAAACAAATCCATGACTAGCAGTATTGGAGTTAGCACCGATGGAGGTTCGTAGTCGTTCCATGCTTGGGCATTGAAGTTTGGAACTATTTTAGATTAGAACATACTACTCCTCCGGTGCTAGTAGTAGAGCAGATTCCTACTCCACTACTACTCTACTCAAGCAAGTTAGGGCATAGTAGCAGGTACTGTAGGGAGTACCAGTACAGTGATCACTCAAGCAAATTGTCTGACTTCGATATGACCCTACGCTGCTGGTATGTGTCTTGTAAGTCAAGCGGCGTGCTGTAGTCATCATCACCTGTCCACTTCCCACAGCACATATTCGCTTCTCCATCTTTGTCCGCTCTTCCATCCCCGCTAAGGCGCCTCCCCCCTCGTTTGAAACCCAAGCACTAACAATGGAAGAACCGAGCAGCGTCCACCGAAAGAGTGGCTGGAATTCGCTCCCCACAGAGGTAATCAAGCTCATTGTTTCATGTGTGGACAATCTCAGTACCATGTCGCTTGCCGCGTGCTCCTCGGGGTTGTACCGTTTACTCAAAGCCCTCAGGTTGGAGCTTTTTAAGCCAGCTCCTTGCTTGCTGATGCCGCCTAATCTTCAGAAATGGCATGTCATGCAGCATAACGATCATAGGGTGGCGAGCATCAACCCCCTTGACTGCAATCCGATCCCCGTCACTCTCAACTACATTAACGGTATGTACTGGGTCAGCATGAACATGTCTTGGATGGTGCTCGTCAACGATCGCGGCAGCTGGATGCTCGTGGAGGTCTACACCCAGCGATTGATCCCCCTTCCTTCGATTAACACTGCACTGCTTTGGCACCGCGGCCCAGAATACTCGGAATCTTACAGTAGTCAACATGATACCTAGTTTGATTTGCTTAAGGTTGAAATCTGCCAAGTGCCCACAAGATCTGTGAATTATAAAGACTTCAGGCTAATTGCATTCTTCAACCGCGGTCTAGCCTATCTGACAGGTCACTGCGGTAAGTGGATAAATCTGCACGTCCATCGCAGGATCATACATCCTCCATGGTTCTCTGATGCCATTGAACACAAGGGCTTCATTTACACAGTCGACTCCTTCTATGGCTGGACATATTGCTGGCCTACTCCAGACATCGCTACAAACGACTGTTATAGCAGTATGTTACTTTCCTATGATATCATGATGGCTTGCTTATATTACTGTCAACATTTACTGAAAAAATATTCAGGCTCATAACATGTTGTTCTTAAGATTGACTACATCAAGAGCCCATTTTTATTTGACTCCAACTTTTTTAGGGTTATTTGACTCCAACTTGATATGATGTTGTAGGCCGCCTGGTGTCCCTACCCTTCCTAATCCCAGAACCTTTCAAAGAAAAGCAGCATGGCAGTTGCCAGTGGTTCCTGGCTCGATCAGATGACAGCGAACGATTGATGATCGTTCGCACGTACTAGACGTGTTGTTTCGCGGAATATAATCACAGTCACTGCAAGGTCTTTGAGCGGGATCCCAGCTTCTCTGGGCCTTCAGGAATTTTTTACTGGAGGTTAGTAAGTAGCCTTGGTACACGCTCTCTGTTTGTTGGACTGAATTATCCGATTAACCAGGAGATAACCGACGGTAAGGATCATGATGGCAGCGCGGTTTCATTCATCAGGCAAAAATGTGTGTACACAGCGTACCATGCGTCTCTGCATGCACCATACCCTGATATGTGCCGCCACGCTCTGCAGCCCAAAGTAGGAGAGAGGGTCGCAAGTATCAGACTTCGACCTGCTGGCTCGAGTTTCCTCCGTCAGGCACCCATCTGGTTCAAGCCGTCAGCCAATCTCCACAGCTTAATAAATAGTAACGTCTAACTGAGCCAGTTAGTTAGATGCGTACACTTGGTGTAGTAGGATCTTTATTTAGTTTGATGCATACACTTGTTCTTTTTGGTAGCCCTTTTGTAATGATGGCTGATGTTTGGTTTGGAAGAGAGAGCTGCGTCTTCACTCTTCTGGCCTGCTTACTGCTTCTATTGCACCCCCGGCCCTTGTTGTTGCTACTGCTATTTTCAATGTACAATCAGTAGTATATTTCGTCTGTTGGTTGAATAAATGTGTTGTTAGAACGACAAACACAATGTTTTGGAAGTCGTTGCACGATTCGATCCTTTAGTGCCCCGTACCGTACGTAGCGCATACTATTTTTCGTACGGAACATATTTTCCACTTGTTGATAACATGCAGCCCACTGATGAAGGCCCAATAGAGAAGCCCATAATTAACTAGAAGGGAGGCTCTCACATGAATCCGGCCCATGTACATGCTCATGGTCCCCTAAACATAAATTAGTAAATAAATAAATAAATAAATAAAGCTAAATGCTCATGCACCAGTTTTTTGAATTCACGATTTAACAGGAGGATATTATTTCCTATGATAGTGTCGTTGCATTCAGTTGATATTATTCTTCGGCAAAGATAGCGACCAACCTTCTTTCTCCCAGCATTTTCTTCCTGCAACCAGCGGACCCATGCAAATCGTAGTCAAAGTAAATAGATCTGGTCCATTTTTATTTTTCAATAAGAATGTCCAACCTAGCCCAGCACATTGGCGACAGCATTTTATCCTCCGCCTTGGTGCACTCGTCGCGGCGCCGCCGTCCGGCCCTGTCAACATAGTTTTTTTTGAAACGGTCCCTGTCAACATAGTGAATCAGGAGATGACTATAGTTGTGAGTATGGCAGTACGGACCCACCAGGTCCACTCTCGAACACAAGCAAGCGCCTCTTTTACTACTTAGATGAACCCCTCGTTTTTTACTCTAATCCACCCTGCTGATATCTGGGACCCACATCATTTTCAACGTATAGTCAATTAACGACAGAATTGCACAATTTTTTTAGTAGTAATTCGGAGGAGCGGGTTATAAACTGGCTTGTGCGGTCTCTGTGGCCCGTCTAACAACATGACCAGCCCAGCAGTTTTTTCTTTGGGAAAATAGGTAGCCCAGTATTTCTTTTTGAAGAATACCCAAGCTAGGCCTATTTGTTTTCTCCGACTTACTGGGCTGCAAATCTTTCAAGACGAGGAGGGGTGCATTCCATCCTGGCTGAAGAGTATGGTCAGTGTCTGTTAAAAGTAATATCAAAAGGGGTTGAAAATTCCAAAAAATTTATAGCAAATGGGATATTAGTTTCTTTTTTTGTTTTTGTTCTTCACTGATATCTTATACGGAGTATTTCATTGGATTTAACATGACATAGTACTAATTTATTTTTAAATTTGTTTTAGTATGGCGACTAATTTTTGGATTAAGAATATTTTTTTCCCCAGCAAAAATTTGCATATTTTCAAAATTTCCCACATATTTAGTTAATTTTTTTAACCCTGGTACTGACCAGAAAATGGGCAGCAATTCTAAAAATGGAAAACGGGCTGCAATAAATTCCATATGAATTAGAAAATTAGTAAAAATTACAAAAATAATAGCAAATGGGCTGTACACGCCATAGATTTTGAGGCTGGCTTGTTTATGCAAGGCTTTGTCAGTCAACACACGATTCTAGCAGCAGTGACTGTTGGATTTCCATCCAACGGCCGACGTGCTTCTTCAATCTCTGATCTTCCTGCTCCACCCGCCTAAACTAGCGCCGGCGGGACTGCCTGCTCCCTCCTCTTGTGGCCCGCTGTGATGTCGCGCAGGCTTCCCTGGCCCACCCTACTCCCTTCGCTGGGCTGGTCGCACGCATTCAACTGCCTCCTTATTACGCGAAAAAAATGATTACTCCCACTGACATCTGGGGTGCAGTGGTTGGGAGGCTGACCTGTGGGCCTACTAAGTTGACACATACGCAGGGCTTGTCAACTTAGTCAACAAACGATTCTAGCAGCAGTAACCGTTGGATTTGAATCGAACGATCCTGCTGCTTCTTCAATTGCTGCTCTTCTTGCACCATCCACCCAAACCAGCGCCGGCGATACCACCTGCTCCTGCCTCCAGTGGCCGGCTGTGCTGGCGTTGAGGCCTCACCGTCCCCTACTACGCCCACCGCCACACCGCAGCCGAACCAGTGAACCCTCGTATTCCTCTCCGCATGGGCATCCACTACCGCATCTTCCCCGGCTCGCGTCGTCCCCTTCCTAGGCCTCGCCGTCATCCACCGCCTTGGTGCTCTCGGCTCGGCGTGGTCAATGTGGTCAACGACCGACTTCCATCGGAAGAGTACTGTACGTGTAGAGGATGACAGCTAGGTCCATGGCCGCAGCTGGGTCTACGGTCACATCCTAGTTTTTTTGTCATTTGCCAAGTAAATCGCTTTGTCAGGCCTGTTGGGCTGCAAATCTTTCAAGACGAGGAGAGCTTCATTCGGCTGGCCGAGAAAATGGCCTATCAGTAATGAGAAATAGGCTGTACATTTTTAAAACACATCAAACCGGCAATTAGTTTCAAAATTCTTTTTTTCATTTTGAGATTTTAAATTGCATTGATTTTTATGCGTGGACAATTTGTTGGATTTTATAATGATATATATATTTATTTTTAAAATCAGTTTGAACGTGACTCAAAATTTGGGGATTAAAAAGAGTTCGGACTGCATGGAAATATGCAAAATTTCATATAATTTTTTAACCGTGGCCACAATTTGTGTTGTAATGCTAACAAAAAGAATATGGGCTCCAAAAAAACCTTAAGAATTATCAAATGGGCTGTAAATTATTAGAAATAATGGCAGATGAGATGTATGTTGTTTTCCACAGATCTGAGGCTTTCCTAGAAAAAAAGGTTGACGCACAAGCAGTGATTGTTGGATGTCCATCCAACGGCCGCCGTGCTTCTTCAATATCTGCTCTTCCTGCTCCAGCCACTCAAACAAGCGCCGGCGGGACTACCTTCTCCCTCCTCCCCGTGGCCGGCTATGCTGCCGCGCAGGCCTCACCGCCCCACCGTACTCCCATCGCTGGCCTAGCCATCCCTCTACTCACCCACACCTGCTGTTATTCTCCGGCGACGGCAGACGAACCAGTAAACCCTCGTATAGTCATACTCCCCTCCGCGTGGGAAACAACTGCCGAGTCTTCCCTGCCTCCGTGTCGTTCCCTTCCTAGGCCTTGCCGTCGTCCACCGCCCTGGTGCTCTCGGCGTGGCCTGGTCAACGTGGTCAATGACCGACATGCATCTGAAGTGGACTGTGCGTGGAGAGGCTGACAGCTGGGTCCGCGGCCGCATGCAAGGAAATGCCTCCTTATTACGCGCAAAATAATGATTCATCCACCTGACATCTGGGACCCACCGAAAGGGCCTCTGTATTTCGCGAAAAAAACGTTACCGCCGCTGACAGCTCGGACCCACCAGCTATATCTTTGCACGCAAGGAAGTGCCTCCTTATTACGCACAAAAAATGAATACTCCCCCTGCTAGCTGGGACCCAGTATAGTGGTAGGCTGACTTGTGGGCCTACTAAGTTGACGGGGACGAAGGGCTTTGTCAACTTAGTCAATATGCACGATTCTAGCTCTAGTGACCGTATGATGTCCATCCAACGGCCGTAGTGCTTCTTCAACCTCTGCTCTTCTTGCTCGAGCCACCTAAACCAGCACCGGTCGTGCCTTGTGCTCCTGCCTCCCGTGGTCGGCTGTGATGCGGCGGAGGCCTCACCACCCCTACTACTCCCACCGCTGGACAGGCCATCCCTCTACTCCCCCACACCCCCTGTTATTCTGCGGCGATGGCAGCCTCACACCATAGCGAACCGGTGAACCCTCATACTCCTCTACGTGTGGGCATCCACTGCCGCGTCTTCCCTGGCTCCGTGTCGTCCCCTTCCTAGGCCTCGCCGTCGTCCACTGCCCTAGTGCTCTCGGCGCGGCGTGGTCAACGTGGTCAAGGAATGGCTTCCATCGGACGTGGATTGTACGTGGAGAGGTTGACAGCTGGGTCCACGGCCGTAGCAAGGAAGTGCCTCCTTATTACGTGCAAAAAAAGCATTCCTCCACCTAACAGCGGGGACCCACCGGACGGGCCACCGTATTTCGTGAAAAACCGTTTCCCCTGAGTGCTGGGACCCACCAGCTACATCTTCGCACGCAAGGAAGTGTGTCCGGGCAAAAAAAGATTCGCCCCCCTGACTGCTGGGACCCACCAGCTACATCTTCGCACGCAAGGAAGTGCCTGACAGTCGAGACCCACCTGGTCGAAGCATACATAGTGTTGTCATTCTGGTCGCGAACGTGTACGTACATACTGGTCGATGTAGAGGCGCGCACGTAGCATGTACACGTACGTACAGTGGCCAGGGTGCAAGAAAGTAAATACGGCCACGTACGTACATACGGGCGGGGTCTCGAATGCCTACTCGCGTGTACGTACGGCCAGGGCTCGTGTACATGGCTGGGTCGGAACGGAGAAATAGCGTCGTCGTCGTGTTCATGGGGAGCCAATCGGCTCGGTCGGAACGGAATGTGTCGTCATGTTCATCGGGAGGGCTTGGACGGAACAGCCGATGGTGTCGGCGTTCTGGGAACGGGGGTCCCCAGACTTGCCTGCCTGCGGCCTACAGCATGGCTCAAAGGGGGGCCCAGCACGGCCCATCTTCATCAACACAGACCCAAGACCCTCGCGAGGGGCCAAGCCTCACGGGGCGGACGACGCGGAGCTTCCTTAGGCATGGCCTCATTAGGCTGGCTCGCGAGGAGGCGGAGAGATCAAGGCGGGGTACCTCACGAGGTGCCCGTGACGCAAGCCATGATGACCAAAGGCGCCAGGCGGGTGCCAGCCCGCACAGTGTCCTCCTTTCCTCTTTGGTGCAAAGGGAGCAAGCGCAGCCGCGGAGTACCGAGGCATCAGGCAAAGGTTGCCATTTCGGTGCGACAAGACCAAGACCAGGAGGACTGCAAGACGGAGGTCATCGTGGAGCCCAAGACGGCGTCACCACCAGAGCTTTGTGCAGGCGAAGACTACTTTTGTCAGGATAGCTGGTACTAGCTGTCCCCCTTCAAATTAGCCCGCCATTGTTGGCTCCCTTCCCGCTCGATATTTGGGAAGAGGACCAGGGACTCTATAAATAGGACTAGCCACCCCCAGGGGAGAGGTGCATCAACAATCGGAGAGAGAGAGAGAGAGAGAGAAGGGTGACCGAACTCCTCCCAGCAGTTCATCGCCCCAGCCAAGAACGGACCCTCGCGAGGCTGTTCTTCCTTGTATTGTTCATCATCATCAGCCCAAGAGGCAATCCACCACACCACACACTGGAGTAGGGTATTACACCACAACGGTGGCCCGAACCAGTATAAACCCTGTGTCTCTTGTGTTGTTCTTCCCATAGCTTAGATCTTAGCAAGGCGGAGGGGTGCAGGTAGGTAGGAGGCGAGATCTCGGCGCACACCCCAGTGTTCGAACCTTAAGGGTCTGCCGGAACCCGAAATCCGACATTTGGTGCGCCAGGTAGGGGTGCGCCGGAACCCACCTTCTACCGCTTCGTGCCCTGTCGCGTCGTCATCACCATGTCCGGCGACCAGGCGGGCAACCCAGATCCATGGGTGGCGTGGCCCGCTCGCGCAGAGCCGCTCGCCTCGGGCGACCCCGTGCCCCAGGCAATTCGCGGTCCGTAGGGCGCTGCGGGCCGCGGGCGACGCGGACAGGCTTCGACAGCTCTCACACCGCGGCAAGCGCGGTCGGCAGCAAGGGCCTCCAATCACGCCGCGACCACGACACCGTACACCCGCCGAGAGCAGGCGAACTCGAGGGCCGCGCTCACGGTGGCCCGAGAGCTGCTGGAGGGCGGCCGCGACGTGCTGCTGGAGCGGGTGGCAGAGCTCCTGGGCTTCGCTGCCTTGGGGGCTCACCCCTTCTGCACCCAGCTCCCATCTGAAGCGCAGGGCGGCCCGCGCGGGGGCTCCGCGCGTGCCCGCGAGCGCCAAGGCTACTCCAACGCCAGCAAAGCTGTCAGCACCGGACCGGCGGCGGCGCTGCCCCCGCTCCTGGTCCGTGAAGAAGAAGGACTCGACGCGACCCGCGGCCCTAGTGGACAGCCGCGCTGCCACCCCACGGTGGGCGCGTCAGGCAGGACTGCGTGGCACGCGGAGCACTACAGCGTGGCCTTCGGGATGACAGCGCCAGAGGAATACGTGCCCCTCATGATGGACCAAGGACACCCTCACGAGAGCAAACAAGGCTCGCTCCTCAGCCCAAGCTGGGGGGGGACGAGGCACCAGAAGCTGAGCCTTTCCAGGAGCCCCGGGACGGTCCCACTGGCCACGCTGGAGGCAACGATTATCGGGTACCGCTAATTCTTCAGGAGCAGGCATACGCTAACCATGGATCGCAGGAGGTGCAGGTCGCCACAGCGAGCAGCTGCCCCGCTCCCACAGTCTCCTACCCCTCGGGAGGAGGGCGCAGGGGGCTGCAGGAGAGAGGCCGAGATCCGACATCACCACCACGGCGTTCGGAGCAAGGTGTTCTCAGGAGGTAGGCCCTCTGCTGGGGAGGTGCCTCAGGGCCTGCCCCTGGCGGAGGACCCGTGGTCGTCGGGGGAACCGCTGGTGACCGCTCTACCCCATCGGCGGCGTCCTGGTTTCCGGTCGTCGTTGATGGCACTAGAATGTGGCGCAAGGCGGGACCCTCATCTGGCGATATGAAGCAAGGCCAGTACCTGTGAAGAAGGCCCAGTGCCTGTGAAGCTCGCCGCCCCGTGACACTCTCACGTAATAATGAGTGGGGCTGTACACGCCCCGGAGTCTCAGGGGTGCCGGCCTCAGGCCCTGGGGCTCCCTCCCATGCCCAGTGGCAGCACTTAGCTCTGCGCTGGTGAGAAGACGTCCAAGACTAGATTAGGTGCCGGACGTGGCCTTTTGTCTGCTTTCGTTGCTTTTCCCTTTGGTTGTCGCTTTCCCCCGCTGGATTCAAGTTGGATTCGAATTTGAGATTTGCGTGTGTTTGGGGAAGGGGTGCTTAGTCTCGTTCGAGCAATTTCTCGCGTTTTGGTTACCACTTCGCCTCAGCTGCCTCCCCTCGTGAGCCCCTCGCGAGCCGGGTCAGGCCTAGCTTGCGCGCAGCCCAGACTGCCGCCGCCGCGTCCTCTCAGGAGGGTGTTTAACTGCAGGTCCTACGGATCGAATCAGGGAACACTTGGGACACCACAACCTCCCATAGGCTACCTCAGGGCCAGCACGGGACAAAGGTAAACTAGCCGACCAGCGCGTCGCTTAAGCCAACCACTTGGCGCGGGCGCATGGGCAATGTAGCGTCTACTAATACGATGAACACAAGTTTTACATGAGGGGCTCCCCCTCCAAAATGCTCTCACAGCCATCAGGCCAAAACCTGAGTTCTATTCATGCGGGATAAGGAAGCAGGAACGATGCACAATCAGTCGGATAAATCCCCGAATGCGTCCTCAAGAGCACCACCTGAGCCGTTGCTGGCGTCGCTGAACTCGCCATCGCTGTCCGCGTCGCCGCCAGCGGCGTCAGGGCCGTTCACCACACCGCCCTCGTCGGCAGCTACGATCACGCCGTTGTTGTCTGGAGCGAAGGCCCTGATAAGAGCATCCACATTGTCTTCCACCCAGTGCGCCAGGTCGCCTCGGACGGCCTGGGGGACTGGGGCGATGGCGGCGTCGAAATCGAAGTGGGGATCCATGTTCTGGAGATGGCTGAAGATGCGAGAAAAGGCATGCCCGAGCAGGGCGCGGCTCCTCTCCTCCACCAACCTGTCAGCCCTGACCGACCGCGCCTCCAGCTGCGTCACCACGTCAGTGAAGAACTGAAGATTGCCGGCGTAGTTGACTGCATGCGGCTCGCCAACAGCCGCCTCGCAGATGTTGCCCAAGGATGTGTTGGCTCTCTCCCAGAGCGTGGTGAGCATGGGGCCGTGCTCATGCTCCAGGATCCACCGCTGACGTATCTCATCCGCATTTTGGCGCGCGACGGCCTCAGCCTCCTCCACTCGCTGGCGAAGAAGGAGCACCTCAGCCTGGGAGGTGGTTAACTCTCCTTGCGCCACCTCAAGGGCGGCCCGGAAAGCATCGGCCCGCCGTGTCGCCTCCTCCAGCTTGGCTCTCAAGGCGGCAGTCCTGCCTTCAGCCTCGGCCCGGATCAACCCCAGCTTCTCCTCGAACTCGTGCTCGAGGTTCAAATGCGCCATCGCCACCCGACGTCCGACCTCCTCCAGGACACGGGCTTCCTGTGCAGCGACATCATCCTCCGCCTGCGTCACCAAGCGCTCCCTCATCTCCAGAAGCTCGTACTCGCGGGTACGTTCGGCGGCTTCCAGCGTCAGCGCCTCCTCACGCTTCTAGAGCTCTGCTGAGTCGCCAGAGGCCACCTTCATCGACGCGAGGACTGCCTCGCGGAGCTCCACCTGCTCCTCCAGTGAGTGGCACCAGGCCAGGAGCTCCCGAGCCCGCTCCTCCGCCGCCTTTCGCCGCCGGTCGGCTTCCCGGGCCTTCTCAGCAGCCCAAGGTCGGGCCTCCCGAGAGGCCACCAGCGACGCCTTGGCCTCTGCATCGTCAAGATCGCGCTGATGGCGCGCAAGGGCGATAGCACCCTCCAGCTCGCGCCTCTCTGCGGCCAGGCGCAGGCCCTCGGCCTCAAGGCGCGCGTCTTCATCAGCAAGCTCCTCACCAAGCAGGCTTACTGCGTCAGCCGCCCTTCGAAGGAATCCTTGGCGGAGAGCGTGACGCCCCCGAGCACGCTCGAGCACGTCTTCCACACCATCATCTGCCCCAAGCAAGCGCCGGGGGCCACGAATCAGCACTCCCCCTCCGGGCTGGGGGCTGGGGGCTGGCACCCTCGCGACGGCCGGGCACGCCGCGCCAGAAGCCCGACCTGGAGCCAGCCCGTCCCCAAGTGAAGAGCGCAAGGAGCGCCTCAGCCAATCGCAGTCCACGACCAGGCGAGAAGCCCACGGCAGGCTGGCTATGCCACGAGAAGGCCTGCAGAAGAGGATCGCGAGGTGCGCAGGGCCACGATGCGCCTCGGGACGGTCTGCCTCTTCGATCGCCCTCACCACAAGGGCTCCACTGCTCGGGGCGCTTGAGGACGATGGAGGGGGCGAAGCCAAGGGGGGAGGCACCTCAGCCGTCTCCGCAAGCTCGGCTAGAAGGGGCCTGCGGAGCAAGGGTCAGTAAAAGCAACAGAAGGATCGGGAGCCGGGAAAGGAGAAGGCTTACTCATCAGTGGTGAAGTACTTCCTACGCTTCAGCAAGCGACAAGGGTAATCGTCGCCCAGGGCCTCCCTTCTCTTCCGGAGGGCCTCAAAGTCCACGCGGAAGTGGCCCAAGAGTTGGGCGCAGGGATCAACCTGCGACGAAGACGGAGCGTCAAGGCGATCTACATCAGGGGCGCCTGCCTGATGCGCGCTGCCAATCGCCTCGCCAAGGGAAGCAGCTGGAGCCTCAGGGGCCTCAGTCGCAGGCGCTGAGGGCAGCTGCTCGTCACCCTCAGCCTCAGCGGCGCGGGCCCCGAGAGCTGCTCCCTCATGAGCATCGCCCGGCGCCGTCACCCCGCTGGGAGCCCCCTCGGCCTCTGGCGCCTCATGCCTCCCTGCTCCGCCGCTCGAGGAAGAGTCGCCTTGGCCGACTGGAAGGGCAGTCACCACCACTGGGTTCTCGCGAGGCCCCTGGAGGCCGGCGGGGTGCGACCCCCACTCATCAAAGATAGGCATCTGCTTCACAAAATCGCCCCTGCTCTAGCAGAGGTACAGCAAGGCCCCTCCCTGCTGGATGCTGCCAGGGTTGGGGTCCCCAGTCAGGGTCAAGAGCGCTGTCCTCAGCACTTCAGGAGTCAGGTCCTCTTCCTGGAGCCTCATACGATCATCGCGCCCGCTGAAGGCCCCCATCCGGCGGGAGTGGCGTTGGAGAGGAGCAATGCGGCGTAGTAGGAACTCCTTCACGCCAAGCAACCTCAAGAACGCGAAGCGGTGCCAGACGAAGATGAGCCGGGGGCTCTCAAGCGTCTCCTGGCCCCAGCCCGAATTGGGGACAGCAGGCGAAGTTGGCTCCAATAGCAGGGTGCTGGGCACCCCTGCGTCCACATACAGCCACCACTCATGGAACCCAGCCGCGGGCGGGGGGGCTTGAAGTCAATCCCAGAGGCCGCTGTCTCAGACGCGGCAACGAAGCTCACGCACGCCCAACATTGGGTAGGGTCAACAAGGCGCAGCGAGAAGAAGTGGCGCGGCAAGGCAACCGAAGGAAGGATGCCCATCATAGCCTCGCAAACAAAGGTGAAGACTGAAAGAAGGGTGATGGATTCAGGACCCAGATGCATCATGTGGATCTGATAGTGGGAAAGCACGGCATTGAAGAAATCAGAAAAGGGAGGAACCAGACCCGCCCACAGGGCGTCGGCAAAATACGGACCTCGGTGACTATCCTGTCGATGGAGAAGTGGGACGCGGGCCATGCCGTCGTCCTCCCGCATTCGTTGAAGATAGTGGCCAGAGCCGAGCTAACCTTGCCTAAGCCCTCGGTAGGGGCCGCCAACGGCGGCGGACAAGGCGGAGGCACGGGTTTCTTCCCTCTTCCCTTCTTCGTCGGAGCCATGGCGATGGGAAGGGGGGAAGGTTCGAGATTGGGTTGAAAACAGAAGCTGGAGTTCAAGCGGAGGAAGGACAGAGGGCGCTCGAGCAATAGAAGGGGGAGTGGCTGTGTACAACTACGAGTCCGCCTAGCATGGCGCAAAATAAGGGGGCGTGGGGGAACAGTGTCGCCCACGTCCAGTCAACCGCCATGCGGCGCCCAAGGCTGCAGGCTGTTAGGGCCTGCGGTGCTTCGCTCTTGTCCTTCCGCCTCCCTGCATGGCCAAGTCCGGGCGCACCTTGGGCCCGGGGGCTACTGTCGGCTTTCTGGGAACGGGGGTCCCCAGACTTGCCTGCCTGCGGCCTGCGGCGTGGCTCAAAGGGGGGGAGGCCAGCACGGCCCATCTTCATCAACACAGACCCAAGACTCTCGTGAGGGGCCAAGCCTCGCGGGGCGGACGACGCGGAGCTTCCTCAGGCATGGCCTCATCAAGCTGGCTCGCGAGGAGGCGGAGAGATCAAGGCGGGGTACCTCACGAGGTGCCCGTGACGCAAGCCATGACGACCAAAGGCGCCAGGCGGGTGCCAGCCCACGCAGTGTCCTCCTTTCCTCTTTGGTGCAAAGGGAGCAAGCGCAGCCGCGGAGTACTGAGGCATCAGGCAAAGGTTGCCATTTCGGTGCAACAAGACCAAGACCAGGAGGACTGCAAGACAAAGGTCATCGTGGCCCAAGACGGCGTCACCACCAGAGCTTTGTGCAGGCGAAGATTATTTTTGTCAGGATAGCTGGTACTAGCTGTCCTCCTTCAAATTAGCCCGCCATTGTTGGCTCCCTTCCGGCTCGATATTTGGGAAGAGGACCAGGGCCTCTATAAATAGGATTAGCCACCCCCAGGGGAGAGGGGCATCAACAATCGGAGAGAGAGAGAGAGAGAGAAGGGTGACTGAACTCCTCCCAGCAGTTCATCGCCCCAGCCAAGAACGGACCCTCGTGAGGCTGTTCTTCCTTGTATTGTTCATCATCATCAGCCCAAGAGGCAATCCACCACACTGGAGTAGGGTATTACACCACAACGGTGGCCCGATCCAGTATAAACCCTGTGTCTCTTGTGTTGTTCTTCCCATAGCTTAGATCTTAGCGAGGCGGAGGGGTGCAGGTAGGTAGGAGGCGAGATCTCCGCGCGCACCCCAGTGTTCGAACCTTAAGGGTCTGCCGGAACCCGAAATCTGACAAATGGAAACGAGGCCTGGCATACCGCAGAATGGAGGAAACGGCCTTGTGTTCAACCGGCTACGTTCGAAACGAGATCCAGTTCATCGGGAGGGGTCTGGTGTACCGCAAAACGGAGGAAACGGACCTCCTATGGTCGAAACGGGGGTCCTGTTGATCGGGAGGGGTGTGGCGTACCGCAAAACGGAGGAAACGGACTTGTGTTGGAGCGCTACGATCGAAACGGGGGTCTGTTCATCGGGAGGGGTGTGGCGTACCGCAAAACGGGACTCCACGGGATACTGTTCATCTCCACCATAGACCCCCTCCAGCCTCCACGGGCTACTGTTCATCCACCGTCGACCTCCTCCAGCCTCCACCTGCGATTGTTCATCCACGAGCTCTTGTTCATCCAGCCTCCACCGCGCGCTACTCCACCGGCTACTGTTCAACCAGCCCTCTCCACGGGCTCCTGTTCAACCACCCCTCCACGGTCTACTGTTCATCCTGCCCTCCACCATCTACTGTTCATCCTGCCCTCCACGGGGGGGTCCTGTTCATCCTACCCTCCACGGGGTCCTGTTCATCCAGCCCCAAACGGCTCGATCGATCGGGGTACTGTTCATCCAGAGGGCAC
>NC_041386.1:263515189-263603268 GCF_002162155.2 Triticum dicoccoides | reverse complement strand
CTCACTGTTCATCGAGAGGCAGTATCGATCGGCTTTAGTTAGCATCAGTAGCAAAGGAATTGCTCAATCGGGTTCAGTTAACAGCCATCGATCGATCACTCGGGTTCAGTAACGCGTAGCCTGCAGTGCAATCACTCGGGTTCAGTTTAGAGCCCAACGCCTTACTCGGGTTCATTTAGATCCCAATGCCTCGCACACACGCGTGTACGTACGAGAGAAACGCGCATCACTCAGCCCCCACCACCCACCGTAACCGGGGACTCCCCGATATTTTCTGCGCCCTGGCTTCTACCACGGTTTTTTCCGTCATGGACGGCCCAAAGAATGTCATGCAGCTGCGTCTCCGGCCCGCCCAGGACAAAAAGCCAATTTTCTGTCATGATTTTTTGTCATAGAAGTAGGACCCCACCACATCTATGATGATACCGGGTTTTGTCACAATTATTGTCATAGAAGTGTCATAGGTATGACAGAAAAAAATTCGTTCGGCCCAAAATGTCACGGATGTGTCTTTTTTTGTAGTGTAGGCCTGTAGTAGTGTCCAAAACTGCATGTAGGCACTAACACGTTTTCTTCTTTTGCAGATAAGATTAGGACCATTGGTGGATAATATGATACAATATAACAATCACATCGAATGCCTAGCTCTGCATCCCTCGGAAATTACTTTGAACTCCTATCGAGGGACCTTACCGGAGATTATATTCGCCAGGTTCTTTGTTTTGAGAGCATAGGTGCTGAAGGTAATGAGTTTTGCCCTACATTTATTTCGCAAAAATGAATGGTTTGTTGATCAGCGTCGGCGCCTGCTGCAAAATGGAATAGGCTCTGGAAATGCTAAATTTCAATTTGGAACTTCAGATGGCAGAGTAAACGGAAGTCATCGTGTCGACCCCATACATGACTTCTCAATGGCTGACCCCTTTGCAAAAATTATGAGGTTTCGAAACCAGACTTAGAAGTGGTAATATTAGTTTGAACCTCTCTGATATCCATGTTCAGCGGATCAGTGCAAGCGTTTGTAGCTGATGAGCTGAATTTCATTTCTAATATCAGTTTGAACCTTGTAATCTTCAAATTTGAGCCATATAACTATGGAATTTGAACCTTGTAATATTTCGAGCTTTTGTGGTACAATCATTGAAATGGCATCGTATGAGACTCATATATTGGTAGCACTATTTTGAACTTAATATGCAATGGTCTTAGATTTTATTTACCATTCTCGAATATGTTTAGCTTGTTGGTCTCACAGCACACGATCTGTATAACTAACTCGACTGCGATCTTCGACATTATTGCACACAGTTGGTTTCTTCAACCGTGTGCCTTGTAGAGCGCAGAATTAATTATCTCACTCAAGTTTCCATCATCACCCTTCTGTGTAACTTTGACCTCATCACCCACGGGTAAAATTATGATCGAAGTCATTCCACGCACTTCGTTTTTACAAAGCTTTTTGCCAATAAACACCAATGATGTGTCCCTCTTCTAGCCGAGGTGTGGCCAAACTAGCCGAGCGGGAAGGCCAGCGTGGGAACAGGCTCACCGATGATACATTTGGCACCTCTTCAAGCCCACGCGTGGTCAAACGAAACGTGTGCAGTGCGGTGTTGTCAAGCGTGCACTGGAATCCTCCGCTATGAACGTCGTGACAAGACATGACGATTACAGGTCGGCCGGCCCCCATTTATTACAGCGGTGATACGTCTCTGTCATATCTATAATTGTTTATTGTTTCATGTCAATATTATACAAGTTTTACATACTTTTGGCAACTTTTTATATGATTTATTGGACTAACCTACTGATCCAGTGCCAAGTGCCAGTTCCTGTTTTCTGTATGTTTTTCTATCGCAGAGTATCCATATCAAATGAAGTCCAGATGCAATGAAATTTTACGGAGAATTATTTTGGAATATTTGTGATTTTTAGGAGTTGGAATCACCACAAACGGAGGCCCACACAGGGCACAATACACCAGGGTGAGCCAAAGGCCCCTGGCACGTGGTGGTGGGTTGTGCCCACCTCATACGTCGTTTGGACCTCTACTTCGGGTGCAAGGAAGCTTATATCCAGAAAAAATCATGTTAAAATCTCAGCGCAAATAGAGTTACGGATCTTCGGGAATATAAGAAACGACTTTCGACCAGATTTGGGGAACGCGAAACAGAAGAGAATAGAGAGGTAGATCCAATCTTGGAGGGGCTCTCGCCCTTCCCATGCCATGGAAGCCAAGGACCAGACGGAAAATCCTTCTCCCGCATAGGGAGGAGGCCAAGGAAGAAGAAGAAGGAGGGGAGCTCTCTCCCCCTCGCTTCCGGTTGCGTTGGAGTGCCACTGGGGAAACGATCGGGACGGCGATCTACATCAACAATCTTGCTACCGTCAACACAAACTCTCTCTCTCCCTCTATGCAGCGGTGTAACACCTCTTCTCCCTGCTGTAATCTCTGCATAAACATGGTGCTCAACTCCATATATTATTTCCCAATGATCTATGGTTATCCTATGATGTTTGAGTAGATCTGTTTTGTCCTGTGGATTAATCGCGATCTTGGTTGGTATGATTGTATATTTTATTTATGGTGCTGTCCTACGGTGCCCTCCATCTCGCGCAAACGTGAGGGGCCCTCTCTATAGGGTGTTGCAATATGTTCATGGTTTGCTTATTGTTAGTGTTGTGGGAGGGACAGAAACTTAAACGCAGATAGGTGGGCTATGGCGTATGGGAGTAAAGAGGACTTGATACTTAATGCTATGGTTGGGTTTCACGACCTTAATGATCTTTACTAGTTGCGGATTCTTGCTAGAGTTCCAATCACAAGTGCATATGATCCAAGTAGAGAAAGTATGCTAGCTCATGCCTCTCCCTCATATAAAATTTCAAGAATGATTACCGGTACTTGTTATCGATTGCCTAGGGACAAATGACTTTCTAATTGACAAAAGCTATCCACTTTTATTACCTTGAAATTTTTCCATAGTTTTATTCTCGCAAGTACTCGTAGTTTTATCCTTGCAAAATAGTTTCATACTTGTTTCCGTTAAAGCAAACGTCAAGCGTGCGTAAAGTTGTATCGGTGGTCGATAGAACTTGAGGGAATATTTGTTCTACCTTTAGCTCCTCGTTGGGTTCGACGCTCTTATTTATCAAAAAAGGCTACAAATGATCCCCTATACTTGTGGGTTATCAAGACCTTTTTCTGGCGCCGTTGCCGGGGAGCAATAGCGTGGGGTGAATATTCTCGTGTATTCTTGTTTGCTTTATCACTAAGTAGTTTTTATTTTCTGTTCTGAGTTGTTCTCTATCTTTAGTTATGGATATGGAGCACGAAACACCGAAAAAATTAGTGGTACTTGCTACTCATGGAGATGGGGAACCTCCTAAAACCCTCGATGCTCGTTATGTGGAAAATATTATGCACTACTTTGATAATCCTGAGAAAACCCCATTCAACTTGATAATGGGAGTAACATTGGATCAACGTGAATACTTTAGGGATTATCGCTTGACTCATAAAGGGAAATTGTTATGGGATCAAATTCATATGTTGCATTGGTATGCTTAGGATTTATGCCAGAGATATGATTATACTTGTTGCTCTAGGATGAATGCTCCACATCTTCCCTTTTCATGTGAATTTAATGATAATGAAACCTTGGCTTCTTATGCTATAGGTGTATATGATTACTATGATGTGGAACAAATAGAACAATTTGTTGCTTTTAAGGGTTCTTATGAAATTAAATCTTTGTTTGAAAAGTTTGAAGATTTTGATAATTCAATTTATAGACATGAAAATTTTGCTATCCTTAAATATTGCTATGATAATTATAAATACAATTCCGACATTGATGCATTTATTGAGAAAGTCTACGTTGTGCAAGAAGAGAATAATATTTTGCAGGAGTCTTTGGAAGAAGGAATTGATGAAACGGTGAGCTCATTCGATGAAAAAGATGATGAGGAGATCTAAGAACAAATGGAGGAAGACCGGATTGATCACCCGTGCCCACCTTCTAGTGAGAGTAACTCTTCAACTCATACATTGTTTAATTTCCCTTCGTTCTTACCGAAGGATGAATGCCATCATAATTGCTATGATCCCGTTGATTCATTTGAAATATCCATTTTTGATGATGCTTGCTATGCTTGTGGCCATGATGCCAATTCAAATGATGCTTATGGAGATGAACTTGCTATTGTTCCTTATATTAAGAATGAAATTGTTGCTATTGCACCCACACATGGTAGTCCTATTATCTTTTTGAATTCTCCCAACTACACTATATCAGAGAAGTTTGCTCTTGTTAAGGATTATATTGATGGGTTGCGTTCTACCGTTGCACATGATGATTTTGATGTATATAATATGCATTTGTTTTCTGCTCCTACTTGCAATTATTATGAGAGAGGAACTACATCTCCACCTCTTTATGTTTCCAACACGATAAAATTGCAAGAAACTACTTATACTATGTATTGGCCTTTACTTGATGTGCATGAATTGTTCTTGTATGACATGCGATGCATAGGAAGAGAGTTAGACTTAGTCATTGCATGATATATGTTGCTTTGTGCTCACTACTAAATGCCAAATCATTATTAATTAAAATTGGCTTTGATATACCTTGGGATCCGGGTGGATCCATTACTTGAGCACTTTATGCCTAGCTTAATGGCTTTAAAGAAAGCGCTGCCAGGGAGACAACCCAGAAGTTTTAGAGAGTCATTTATTTCTGTTGAGTGCTTTTATATAGTTTAAAAACAAAAAATATAGAGGGGAACTTAAAACTTCACAAAAAGAAAAGTGAAAGTGAGATAGACGAGCATTGTGAAAGTGGGGGACATCCTTGAACTTTGTTCATGCTCACGGAAACTTTGTGAATCTTAACTACAAAAAAATTTCAACAAAAATAATTATCCCCTTGTACAATTCCATTGTATTATAAAAATAATGTGCCAAGATGTGCCTTTAGGGTGTTTACATTGCTTGTTGGTTTGTGCGGTGCAAAACAGAAACTTTGGTTGTAGTGTGCGATTTTACATTTTTTACTGGAACATAAAATGGTTCTGAAATTTTTTGCACTGTCTTTCTATACAAATTGTTTATTTTTCCTAATTTTTTCAGAATTGTTGGAGTACCAGAGGTATGGTGAATGTACAGATTACTACAAACTATCTTGTTTAAGACAGACTCTGTTTTTGATGCATTGTTGTGACGCCCCAAGACCGGAGCTTCAGATGCCTTCCATGATTTTCGAGATTCGTCGTGTGATTTGTTTGGTTCGTTGCATTCATTTTTGCATCATGTGCATTGCACCATGTCATGTTGCAACCTTTTTAAAACTCAATTAAATAAATTCTATGGGTCTTCGATCCATTTAAATCGAGGGAAATTCACATGGTGAAATTCTCTTTAAAACATATCCTCCCAATATATTAGGGAGCTATAATGAATATTCCATTAATTTGGAATTGACCATAACACACGTGCAAAGCAAACCCCACGCCTTTTCTGCTTCGAGTTGATCTCCAAACCTTGTCGATAATTCTTTCTCCTTTTCTGTGAAGCTCCTCCAAAAGTTTCAACATTTTTGGACCTTCCCAAACCTCACTTCCTATTCAAATCATTTGGAATTAATTTCAAATGAGTTTCAATTCAACTTGAACCGCATGCCCACTTCTATTTTTCCAGGATCAAGCTCATTTTTGCGAGTCCGGGGAAATTATCCCCATGCGCAAAATCCTTCCCTAGCCCTCTCCTTATTTTCCTCTCTCGGTTTTCTTTTCTCATAAAGGAAACAAGAGAGAGAGAAGAGAAAGCCCATCAGCCAGGCCACTGGCCACTTCCCTCTCTACTGGGCCAGCCTCTAAGACCCATCCATAGGCCCAGCCGCGCCCCTGCTTAACCCTAGCCTCTCTCGAACCCATGGCATCTCCCTGGTATCCCTCAAGCGCCCCCAATCATGCACGCATCGAGCCAGGGAGAGCCCTGCTCGATACCCTCCTCTCTCGATGCGCCGGCAGGGAGAGAAAGAGCAGCGCCTCGCCTCCCCGTCGACCATGTCGCCTCCAGACCACTAGCCGGCCACCGGAGCCCGCTCGCCGCCGCTGTCCTTCGCCTCGCCGCGCTGCCCCAGGACGTCGCTCCCCTGCTGTCTCCGGGGCCGCACCACCGGAGCTGCTCCTTCCCCGCGACCCCGAGCCCCAAGCGCCGCCTCGTCTCCTCTGCTATGCCCGCACCTCGCCTGCGACTTCTCCGCGCCTTCGACCTCCATCGCGCCTCCCTACTTCATCCGGCCGCCGCGCCGCCTCGAGCTCGTCATCCTCGACCTCCATGCCCTCCCGGAGTCCCTCGCCCGCTGCTGCACGGTCCAGCCTACTGCTTCCCTTTCGCTGCCATGGACATCCACCTCGCCTGCCTCCTCCCGTTGGCCCTCTTTTCCTGCTGTCGTTCTGCCATCTCCGACCTCTGCTTCCACCGACCGCGACGTCCCCGAGCACCAGCTTCGCTGCTGTGTCTCTTTTCTGTTTTGTGAGCACAAGAATCACTGTCGCCAAGTTCATCTACAGTGATAATAGGAACCACCAAGTTCGACTACGATCCATCAAGACCATCGTGTTGCACGTCAACATGAGCACGACCACGGACGGCTACCCTCAGATGGATTTTGTCAAGTTCCGCTTCAACAAGTGTACCCCTACGTGCTGGATTCGCCAAGTACCGCACCGGAACGCCAAGTACATGGATATGCCAAGTTCCTCTCTGAACGTGTACGAGTACGACCGGTGATGCGACAAGTACCTCTATCGACGACCCCGAACATCTATGAAAATGTGTACCACTACTGTCGCCGAAGACCCGTGTGCAACTACCATCACCGTGTACCCCTACTTCCACTATCGTCGCGAGAACGACTACTTCCCACGACGACCCATGTACATCTATGCCGCATCAAACCCGAACCGTCCTGAATGCACGCTTCGAAGGTATAACCACTGAGACGATGAACCGTGGACGAATGCATGTGCTGTATGAGATGCATGTTTAGATGTTGTATTTGCCCATGAACGTTAGTTTTTCCCTCGTTTGACACCGCTGTCGACCCATGGGACACCCCGGTATCCGGGAGCACCCCACCATCCTTGCATGACACACTCCCGTCACTTTTCCTTTTGCACCGGAATCTCCATGACCTACCGGAACCGATATGTTTCCATGGCATCATTTTCGAATTCGTTGCCGCGGCACCCCTTTCGTTTCCGCCATGATGGCAAATGCTTCATAACATGCTCTTATCAACATTTTCAAAAATATTGCATAAAACTTGCATATGTCATCCGCATCATGATAACAATATTTAAAAAGTTTAAAAATGGTGTTTGCATGAAAATTGCTAAATGATATGGGGATTTTTCCGGATTTGTTGTTTGTTATATCCGGCCCCATTTAAATTGCCTAGATAGTATAGTTTTGTTATGCTTCACCCTCTTGCCGTGTTTAAACAACATTTAATATTTTTGAGTAGATTAAACGGGAGAGAACTAAATAATTGATGTGGTGTTTCGTCAATATGCAACCTGTTGCATATTGAGCTCCACTTAACTTGTAGTTTTATTTGTGCACTTTGCCATGCCATGTTTCATTAAACCAGACATGCATCATACTTGTTTGTGCATCATGCCATGTTTATGCTTGTGTGTCATGTTGCTTGCTTCTTTCCGGGTTGCTTCTCTCGTTAGCTTCGGTTTTGTTCCGAAGTTGTGAGGATCCGTTCGACTATGTCTGTTTGTCTTCTTCATGGACTCGTTCTTCTTTCATGCGGGATCTCAGGCAAGATGACCATACCCTCGAAATCACTTCTATCTTTGCTTGCTAGTTGTTCGCTCTACCGCTATGTCGCACTACCTACCACTTGTTTATCATGCCTCCCATATTGCCATGTCAAGCCTCTAACCCATCGTCCTAGCAAACCGTTGTTTGGCTATGTTGCCGCTTTTGCTCAGCCCCTCTTATAGCGTTGCTAGTTGTAGGTGAAGTTGAAGTTGGTTCCATGTTGGAACATGGATATGTTGGGATATCACAATATCTCTTATTTTAATTAATGCATCTATATACTTGGTAAAGGGTGGAAGGCTCGGCCTTATGCCTCGTGTTTTATTCCACTCTTGCCGCCCTAGTTTCCTTCATACCGGTGTTATGTTCCTTGATTTTGTGTTCCTTACGCGGTTGAGGAGTTATGGGCCCCCTTGACAGTTTGCTTTGAATAAAACTCCTCCACCAAGGCCCAACCTTGGTTTTGCATTTGCCTAACAACCTATACCTTTCCCTTGGGAGTAATTAACCAGAGGATCATCTTTATTTTAACCCCCCGGGCCAGTGCTTCTCTAAGTGTTGGTCCGAACCGAGCTGCCTGTGGGGCCACCTCGGGGAAACTTGAGGGCTGGTTTTACTCGTAGCTAGTCTCATCCGGTGTGCCCTGAGAACGAGATACGTGCGACTCCTATCGGGATTGTCGGCACATCGGGCGCCTTTGCTAGTCTTGTTTTACCATTATCGAAATGTCTTGTAACCGGGATTCCGAGACTGATTGGGTCTTTTTGGGAGAAGGAATATCCTTTGTTGACCGTGAGAGCTTGTGATGGGCTAAGTTGGGACACCCCTGCAGGGTATAAACTTTCGAGAGCCGTGCCCGCGTTATGTGGCAGATGGGAATTTGTTAATGTCCGGTTGTAGATAACTTGACACTTGACTTATTAAAATGCATCAACTGCGTGTGTAGCCGCGATGGTCTCTTTTCGGCGGAGTCCGGGAAGTGAACACAGTTCTTGTGTTATGATTGTGTGTAAGTAGTTTCAGGATCACTTCTTGATCACTTCTAGCTTACGACCGTTGTGTTGCTTCTCTTCTTGCTCTTATTTGTGTATGTTAGCCACCATATATGCTTAGTGTTTGCTGCAGCTCCACCTCATTACCCTATCCTACCCATAAGCTTAAATAGTCTTGATCTCGCCGGTGTGATATTGCTGAGTCCTCGTGACTCACTGATACTTCCAAACAGTTGCAGGTGTCGATGAAACCAGTGCAGGTGACACAACCAAGCTCAAGTGGGAACTTGATGAAGATCTTGGTCGTTGTTATGTTTCTTTTCTGGATGATCAGTAGCGGAGCCCAGTTGGGACGATCGGGGATCTAGCATTTGGGGTTTATCTTCCTTTTCTATTGGATTTGACGGTAGTTGGTCTTTGAGTGTATTTGGATGATGTATGAATTATTTATGTATTGTGTGAAGTGGCGATTGTAAGCCAACTCTTTATCCCTTTCTTATTCAGTACATGGGATTGTGTGAAGATTACCCCTCTTGTGACAAAACTACCATGCGGCATTGGGGAGGAGAGGCAAGAGCTCAAGCTTGGGGATGCCCAAGGCACCCCAAGTATATATTCAAGGAGACTCAAGCGTCTAAGCTTGGGGATGCCCCGGAAGGCATCCCATCTTTCTTCAACAAGTATCGGTATGTTTTCGGTTTCGTTTCGTTCATGTGATATGTGCAAATCTTGGAGCGTCTTTTGCATTTAGTTTTAATTTTTATTTTATGCACCATGCTGGTATGGGATAGTCCATGGTTGATTTATAGAATGCTCATTGCACTTCACTTATATCTTTTGAGTGTGGCTTTATAGAATGCTTCATGTGCTTCACTTATATCATTTAAAGTTTGGATTGCCAGTTTCTCTTCACATAGAAAACCGTTGTTTGAAGAATGCTCTTTTGCTTCGCTTATATTTGTTAGAGCATGATCTTTTATAGAAAGAATTAAACTCTCATGCTTCACTTATATCTATTTAGAGAGCCAAAAGGAATTGGTCAATTGCATGGTTAGTCATAAAATCCTACATAAAGCTTATGGATCACTGAATATGGTATGTTTGATTCCTTGCAATATTTTTGCGACATAGAGATGGAATATGTGGGAGGTACTAGTAAAAGGTTGTGGTTAGTAAGAATATTGGTGTTAAGGTTTGTGATTCCCGAAGCATGCACGTATAGTCTCTCTTTATGCTATGATGTTGGAGCATGATTTATTATTGATTGTCCTCCTTATGAGTGGCGGTCGGGGACGAGCGATGGTCTTTTCCTACCAATCTATCCCCCTAGGGGCATGCGTAGTATTACTTTGCTTCGAGGGCTAATAAACTTTTGCAATAAGTATATGAGTTCTTTATGACTAATGTGAGTCCATGGATCATACGCACTCTTACCTTTCCGCAATTTGCTAGCCTCTACGGTACCGTGCATTGCCCTGTCTCACATCGAGACATGGTGCAAACTTTGCAGGGGCATCCAAACCCCATGATATGATACGCTCTACCACACATAAGCTTATTATATCTTCCTCAAAACAGTCACTATACCTACCTATTATGGCTTTTCCATGGACATTCCGAGATATATTGCCATGCAACTTCCACCGCTTCTGTTGATGACTTGAGCATTCATTGTCATATTGCTTTGCATGATCATATAGCTGACATAGTAGTTCTGGCTCAACCACCGTTCATCATTTCTCATACATGTTTCGCTATATCATTGCCAGAGGCATTCATATAGAGTCATACTTTGTCATAGGTATTGAGTTGTAATTTTTATCTTCTTTTGAGTTATAAGTAAACAGAAGTGTGATGATCATCATTATTCATTTTTAGAGCAGTGCCCTGGTGAGGAAAGGATGATGGAGACTAGGATTCCCCCACAAGTCGGGGTGAGACTTCAGACAATGAGAGAGAAAATATATGAAAAAAAGAAAAAAGAAAAAAAAAAGAAAAAGAAAAAAATAAATAAAAAGAGAGAAGGGCATTGTTAGTATCCTTTACCACACTTGTGCTTCAAAGTAGCACCATGTTTTCCATTTGGAGTGTCTCCTATGTTGTCACTTTCATATACTAGTGGGAATATTTCATTATAGGATTAGATGCACACCCAGTTAGTTTTCATATTGAGCTTTCATGAACTTATAGCTCTTACTGCATTCGTTGCATGGAAATCCCTACTCCTCGCATTGATATCGATTGATGGGAATCTCCATAGCCCATTGGTTAACCGCATCGATGTGAGACTTTCTATTTTTTTTATATTTATCCCTATCCTTATACTCTATTCCACACGTAGTGCTATATCCATGGCTTGCGCTCATGTATTGTGTGAGAGTTGAAAAAACTGAAGCGCGTTAAAAAGTATGAACCAATTGCTCGGCTTATCATCGGGGTTGTGCATGATAAATACTTTGTGTTAAGACAGAGCATGACAAGACTATATGATTTTGTAGGGATAGCTTTCTTTAGCATTGATATTTTGAAAGACATGATTGTTTGTTGGGATGCCTGAGTATTGATATCTTTATGTCAAATTATAGACTATTCCTTTGAATCACTCATGTCTTAATATTCATGCCATGATTAGATATATGATCAAGTTTATGCTAGGTAGCATTCCACATCAAAAATTATCTTTTTTATCATTTACCTGCTCGAGGACGAGCAGGAATTAAGCTTGGGGATGTTGATATGTCTCCGTAGTATCTATATTTTTTGATTGTTTCATGACAATATTATACAAGTTTTACATACTTTTGGCAACTTTTTATATGATTTATTGGACTAACCTATTGATCTAGTGCCAAGTGCCAGTTCTTGCTTTTTGCATGTTTTTTGTATCGCAGAGTATCCATATCAAACGAAGTCCAAATGCAATTAAATTTTATGGAGAATTATTTTGGAATATTTTTTATTTTTGGGAGTTGGAATCACCGCAAATGGAGGCCCACACGGGGCACAATACACCAGGGCGCAACAAAGGCCCCTGGTGCGCGGTGGTGGGTTGTGCCCACCTCGTACGTCAGTTGGACCTCTACTTCGGGCACAAGGAAGCTTATATCCGGGAAAAATCATGTTAAAATCTGAGCGCAATCAGAGTTACGGATCTCCAGGAATATAAGAAACGGTTTTTGGCCAGATCTGGGGAACGCTAAACAGAAGAGAACAGAGAGTGAGATCCAATCTCGGAGGGCCTCTCGCCCCTCCCATGCCATGGAATCCAAGTACCAGAGGGGAAATCCTTCTCCCACCTAGGGAGGAGGCCAATGAAGAATAAGAAGGAGCAGGGTTCTCTCCCCCTCGCTTCCGGTGGCGCCGAAGTGCCACCGGGCAACGATCGGGACGGCGATCTACATCAACAATCTTGCTACCGTCAACACCAACTCTCTCTCCCTCTATGCAGCGGTGTAACACCTCTTCTCCCTGCTGTAATCTCTACTTAAACATGGTGCTCAACTCTATATATTATTTTCCAATGATCTATGGTTATCCTATGATGTTTGAGTAGATCCGTTTTGTCCTGTTGATTAATTGTGATCTTGGTTGTTATGATTGTATATTTTATTTATGGTGTTGTCCTACGGTGCCCTCCATCTCGCGCAAATGTGAGGGGTCCTCGCTGTAGGGTGTTGCAATATGTTCATGGTTTGCTTATTGTCAGTGTTGCGAGAGTGATAGAAACTTAAACGCGGATAGGTGGGCTATGGCTTATGGGAGTAAAGAGGACTTGATACTTAATGCTATGGTTGGGTTTGACAACCTTAATGATCTTTAGTAGTTGCGGATGCTTGCTAGAATTCCAATCATAAGTGCATATGATCCAAGTAGATAAAGTATGTTAGCTCATGCGTAGGGACAAATGACTTTCTTATTGACAAAAGCTATCCATTTTTATTACCTTGCAATTTTTCCGTAGTTTTATTCTCGCAAAGTACTCGTAGTTTTATCCTTGCAAAATAGTTTCATACTTGTTTCTGGTAAGGCAAACGTCAAGCATGCGTAGAGTTGTATCGGTGGTCGATAGAACTTGAGGGAATATTTGTTCTACCTTTAGCTCCTCGTTGGGTTCGACACTCGTATTTATCAAAAAAGGCTACAAACGATCCCCTATACTTGTGGGTTATCAAGCGGCCATTTAACCCTTGTGTCTCTTCAACATTTCGATCGTGCCCCACCATTGCAAGAAGCACACCCACCGCGAGAAATTCTTAGAGGGTATCCTACGCGGCTCCAATGGCGCTCCGAGCGGCTGCTGATGACAAGCAGCAGTTCACCATGCATGCCGTGGTGGACACACACAGAAGGTTCACGGACCTCTCTGTGGTGTACACCAATGACCCGGTCTGGGTGGAGCACTCCATCCACATCATGGAGCTGTTGCTTGCCGAGGAGAAGTACAAGGTAGTCGGGTTCGACCTCGAGTACACCCGCACTCGTGCCGGGTCTCGTACCAAGGTAGTCCTCGCCCAGATGTGTGTGCGCCACCACGTCCTCGTCTACCACTACTTCCTGGCCACAAGGCCTTGCGATCGTTTCGCTAGGTTTGTCAACAGCCCCCACTACATGTTTGCTATGATGGACATCACCAATGATGTAAAGGCGCTCGAGAATTCGGGCATCGCCTGCCAGAATCGTGTCGACATCCAGGGCCAATACAAGATCTGGGGGAGCAAGGAGGCTGAGAAGGACACACTGGTTCACCTCACCAAGGCCATCATCAACCCCTACTACAAATACATGAAGGATTCCTGCAACAAGGACAAGCATGCCTGGAACTTGGCCAGGATGGAGATACTCGACAAAGCTTGCGTCGTGTACGTGGCCAAGGAGGCGTACACGAGCTACGACATGTATAGGCGGATCATTGACATGAGGAAGTGCCTCCTTCCCCAAAATGGCCAGGGATCCAGCCGGAAGCAGAGCAATGGCATGCGTCGTTGCAACAATAAGTAGATGATTAGATCCTCGTTTATCCTAGTTTAGTATGCATGCACTAGTACGCGTCGGTGCTATACAAATGGTTTTAACCCTTTTCCGCAACGACATTTGGAACCGTCGCCTAGTGAGTGATGGCGATAGGGGGGGTCCTTCCCACACAACCCAGAAACCGTCGGGGATATGCCCTCCTGGCACACACGCTCGGCAAAATGAGGTCATGTGCGACCGGTGAGCGCTCAAATACGGAAATACGTATAGTAGAGCTAAAAATACAATTATACAGGCGAAATTGTTTCCGGTCGCCAATACATCCCACACAGTCAGTCCCCGCTAAACGTTTCCGTTCGTATGTACATCCCACACAGTTGCTCCAATGAGAACATTTCCGTTCACATGTACATCACACACATTTTTTCCCGTTAAATCGTTTGTGATAGCGTTGCCATTGCACACGATATTAACAATTTTATCGTTTGCGTTATTGAATGCATCACACACGGTCCATAGAAGAAATTGTGTGGCAAAGGCTGTCCACCAGACACATTTTTTATGTGGTAAACATTTGCGCAAGGTGGCCTAACGCAAACAGTTTTCAAGAGAAAGTCGTGTGTGATTGTTCATTGAACCAACACGGTTTATTCCCAGAAATTGTGTGCGCTACCTGAGGTCATCGCCCACGGTATTTTTCAACAACCATTTGCAATAGCAAAACCCAATTAGCAGGCTAATTGCCCTATTATTAATAATCCATTTATTAATCTAATTGACATTCATATTAAGCACATAATATATTTCATTTCCATATTAAGGAAGCAGAATTTCATAATTCAAATACATCAGAGTACAACATGATATAGCTTCAGCACTCAGCTACCCCATTACACAACTGCACTAGCATCATGTTTCACATGAACATGTAGAACCTTTCGAAATTAGCATCATAGACGGTATATAGATAGATGCATCTCATCTGGAAAACTACTGAAGCGGAAGGCGGATATTGAGCCTTCATTCATGTTGAAGGTCTTTGCAACTTTAGGCCAGTGCCTGTGGATGCTTGATCGTACGTCCTCAGTCCTCTTCAGGAACACTTCAATATTGAACCATGGGTGTTGTATGAAAACCTTCCTCGCCTCCTCACGATAGAGGTGGTTTGAGAGGTAATCATCAGTGAACTGCTTTGGAAAGGCCTGAAAACAAGGATGTGCATAAATATCTTCTCTATATTGGAAATGGGGCAAAGGAATAAAAAAAGGTAAGGTATAATAGTTAGTACCATCTTGTAGTGAACTGATGTCTTTTTCATTGTGCACACAAAGATCTTGTTTGTTTTTTGTCGCTAATTTCTTTATCCTAACAATCTTTCTGAGTTTCTTGATTTGATTGATATTCATGGACAACTCATTTCCCCATATGCAAAAAGAGTCGAACAATGGGTCAAAACCACTGACAACAGGACCTACATGTGCAAGACCAAATTGTTAAAAACCTAAATATTAGAATGGTTCCTGCAATTGCACAATAATGCTATTAGACAATGGACCATGCACGTGCTAACCTCGATTGTAAACCTCAATGCTTCCCATTGTTTCCCTGCAACACATATAAGGTAGTATCAGGTTAAGTAAAGGGTTCGCATGCTATCAGTAAAATATGTTGATGAAAAATAAGCACATTGCAGATTCATCGGATTAATTCAAGCCACATGGAAAACCCATTTATCCAAACCAAGCATGATTAAGAACTAGGAAATATAGCACTTGTATATGTTTCTCATGTATTAAGTGCAGCCAAATTCGATTTATTCCTCACATGCACAAGAATACAAAATTCTACCAATGACAATTGGACATCGCATTGCAGAATTGAACTAAGCAGTTAACTAAACACCACAACAAATGAACCAAACATTAACTGAGCACCACATTGCACAATATAACATACTCCTAATAGAAGATCAAACAGTTAACCAAACCAAGCATGCTTAACAACTTGGAAATATAGCAATTGTATTTGTTTCTCGTGTATTTACTATAGCCAAATTCAATTTATTCCTCACATGGTATACAATAACAGAATGCACCCACAACTATTGAACATCGCATTACAGAATTGAATCAAATAGTTAACTAAACACCACAACACAATTGAACCAAACGTTAAGTGAGCACCACATTGCACAATGTATAACCAAACCAAGCATGCTTGACAACTTGGAAATATAGCAATTGTATTCGTTTGTCATGTATTTTGTAAAGATAAATTCGATTTATTTCTCACATGGAAGACAATACAAAATTGAAGCCTGAAGAATTGAACATCACATTTGCATAGTTGAACCAAATAGTTAACTGAAGATGACAACTAATTAACAAAATAGTTAATAAGTGAGCACCACACTACACGACATATAGAACATATACACTAGAGCAACAGATTGCATGGTAAAATTAGATAGCACAATTCACTAGAATTTGTGAAGGAAAGGCAAGAGCAGCACACGTAACGGGTAAACCGAGCATGCTTAACCGGTGTAGCTAGCAAATGGCAAGGTGATCCTCCAAGATCTAGGGGTCTTCATGAATAGCAGCCATCGCGACCTCATCCGCGCGTGCAGCCGGGATTTGCTTCTCCACTGCCAAATGCTCCTTAAGATCCTGGCTATACTGTGTGCACCATGGCTTAGGGCGGCGCTTATTTGGTGGAGGGGTCGGTGATTTGGGTGGAAGGTGCCGCGCTCGCGCCGGCGGTCGGGGCATGTGGGATGTGGAAGGATGAGGAGGATGGGGGTCGGGTGTGGATTACCTGCCTGGATAGACTAGGCCGAGCAGCGTGAAGGAGGTCGCCGGGGTGGAGGCGGCACTGCAAGCAAGGAGTGAAGGTTTCAACTTGGAAAGGAAGGCGGAAATAGGGAAAATGTGGCTTTTGGTAAGGGGGGCAGGGAGGTAGATATTTCCGCAGAAGCCAAAAATTTGGAATCGCTTCAGCAAAAAAACTGGCGCGCAAAGTATCATCAGACACAGTCCCTTATTCAGAACTGTGTACGATATGTGAACATCACAAACGATTCAGATAGCTTAACCCGTGTGTGATGAGTTTGGATGTCAAAAAAATTTGTTCGAATTTCCATGGTTACAGTGGTCATCGGCGTCATTGCATAATTTGGGTACACAAAGGAGACTACAACACACCCACACTTCTTAATCGAGCAAGTTCACCAATTAAACAGAGCTAGCTAACCTAAACATTTCTCTAACAAATTAAAGACCGCCGCTCTTAATTAAACAAAACAAAGAGTACTACTACGGCTGGTGCTCGTCGATCTCCGTCGCTGCCTCCATGTCCAGCTCGCGCCCGACGGTCTCCTGGGGAAGGGGCTCCATGGCATCCATCGCACCATACTCGGCAAGCATCTCGCCATCCGTGTCTGCCATCTCTTTGGAAAAGGCCGCCACGAGGTGGGCGTGGGAATCCATGATCTGGGCTTGGACGGGCTCCATTGTTGCAAGGTATGCAGCAGAGGAACGGACGACTACTCAAACGCTCTCGGTGATTGCCAACTCTTCGGCTGTGGGTTGCCGACCGTTGTCGGAGAAGCTTCGTTCGATTTGCGCGGTGACCGCCACGAGCTGGGCATGGGTGGCCTCGACATGGTCATGGGCGGGCTCCATCAGGGCTAAGGCCTCCGCTGCGGAATGAAGAGTTGTTGTGCCGCTCTTGCCAGTTGATATCCCCGAGGCAGATCACTACACCACGACAAAACTTTAGGGACAATCAACTGCAGGGAAAGGTTAAGAATTCATGTCACCAATACTGCCGGCAAAGATTTATCTGCCGGGAAAAAAATTTACAGGGCGTGCTATCTGCCGGCAAAAGCTAACATTGGAGGGCAGTGTCTCTGCTGGCATCTTTAGGGTCGGCCCATCTGCCCTGAAAAGTAAATGAGGGCAGAAGCATTGCCCGTATGCACGTTGGTGGGCCTGAAATTTTTTGGCCCAAAAAGCGCGTGAGGCAGCCGCGGGAGATGCGAACGATAGAAGTCACTGGAAGCACCACGCAACCCTAAACTTCGCCGCATCCATTCCCCACCTCTCATTCCCTCAGCCGCCGCACTCTCCATCGACATGGTCATCGCGCTACAAGCAGCACCGCTGCCTCCCAATGTTGCCGCCCCGGATCCCCCACCCACGCCGCTGCCACCGCCCTCGCATCCCCCACCCATGCCACCGTCTTCGCATACCCCATCCACGCCATCGTCGGAGGTCAACGGCGAATTTGGAGGCGACCTCCGCGAACCGCCTGGCGATCTCGCCTCCGTCCACAGCACACAATCGATATTGCGGCAGCAGGTTCGTTCACCATAGCCGCTGCGCTGGTGGGGTGAGCCTGGCCTTACCTGCCGTTCAAATCTCGTTGCCTATGGTGTGCCCCCGCCACCGCGGGCTGTCCTACAGGTCTGGCGCCCACCACCTCTCTATTATTCTGCTTTCCTCAGCATGTGTCTGTACGCTACTCCCTCTTCTACCTTTTTGTTCCTCTGTTATGCAAACTGAGTGGTTCAAATAAAGTTTATTCTGGAGAAATTTGCTGGATGATAACTCTGTACTAAATGCATGTGTTCTGTTTTAGCCTCTCTTTGCTTCTTATTTAAATCAAATCCCCACTACAGCTATAGCTTAATCAATCAAATTCATATGTCCTGTTTAGAATTTCTGCAGTGATGAAAGTCCTTTCAATTCTGGCTTCGTTGCCTTAGAACAAATAATAATTCTAGTTGTTGTTCAGATATTTTTCTTACAATTCTGCATATACAGAGAGCCAATAGATGTGACTGAATATGGGCTTTTGTGGGTCTGCTATTCTTGGTTGTTCAGAAATGCATGGCTCAAGTTTGCTCTGTCTAGAAGCTTTGCAATTCTGCATATGCAGGGAGCCAATAGATGTGACCGAATCCGGGTCTTTGTGGGCTGCTATTTTTGGTTGTTCAGAAATGCGTGGATAAAGTTTGCTCTGACTAGAAGCTGGTACTGGAAAATGCCGATGTGGCCAGATGACTTTTTGTCAATTGAGTTAGAGTTAGCTAGCATAAATATTTTGCTCTCAAATGCAGTTCTTTAGTTATACTTAATGACACATTTTGTGCCATGGTGTGTTTGTGGGATACTGAGATGTCGTGTTGCTTTCATTGTGTAAATAAGATGGTCGGGAGCTTGTAAAACTGCATGGCATACCTGATGTTTGGATACATGATTTTGTAGTTTGCCCCCTCCCTGAAAGTACATGATCTCATTAAATTATCTACATTTAACATGACAAGCTCTGGAATAAGCGTAATGAATTGATGTGATTAGTATAAATAACATGATTTGTTTTAGAATAAGAGGTAATGCACAGATAACATGCATGCTTCTTAGACTGGCTTGTGTGTTTTGCTATTATGACTCTATATACATGGTTCGTAAAGTTCTTTTATCTTGCTATTATGAAAGTGATATGCCTTTTAATGATGTGATGCAATTGTAGTGGCGAAATATGGTACAAGACGGAATGGAAAGAAAACTCTTGTGCTTGAAGGGAGCGGAAGCGGATGTTATTGGGGTCAGCGTCACCGTCAAGAGGGTGCTTTTTTGGCTCACTACTAAAGGAAAATGGTGAGTTGCTACTAGAGTAAAACTATCATATTTGTTCTTATTTTTTCCAGAAAAGGAAAAAATGCTCCAGGTGCATGGTGAGGATGGACACCAAGATTGGCTTCCTCTCGCCAGCATGCACTAGGGCTTTGAGGAGCATGAAGTATTGCTGCCTCATGTTGCTATTGCTAGATTAATTTTTGTAAGTTCTATATTGACTTTTTATGATAAAGGGTTACTATTACAGTGCAATTATTGTAGGTGGTTTAGTATGTTGGCACCTGGTTAGGATTAACATAACATTTATTGTCCCTAATACTACAGTACTTGATCTTTCTAGTGTTAGTTTGGGTTTGCATACCATCTATCCCATGTTTACATGATTGTTATCTTGAAAAATATGGATTTTTTATGTGAAGAAGCATTAGTGCATTTTAGGACTCGACGAGTTGTGTGGCCTTGGAAAAAATTGGCCCCCTCGCGTTGGTGTGTTTCTTGCTTTCTTGTGTGTATTTTTCCAAGACGAAGGTTTGGTGACTGATCTGATTGGTATGTGCAAGCTATTCTGGAACATAAATACTTGTGAGATGTCGTAATTGGTTGCTTCTTTTTTTCAGGTTACTGTGTACTACTCTTGCACTCACAATTTTAGAGACGTGTGTTTTGCAAGCTAAAAGGATCTATTGCTAGAATCGAAGTAAGTTTTTGTACATTTTAATATCTACCTGATGAAGTAGCACTCTAGGATGGATCGGTATCTAACTGAAATCAGATGTTATATTTCGTGATGTTACATTTGCAGGACATATTCCCATGTATGTATGTATGCATGATGGATTGTTGCCCTTTTGGCTGTGAGGTAGTACTGAACTTGTGAGCCTACAAATGTATTTGTATGTATGTATGTTGTGATGTAGTACTAAATGTATATCTATGTATGTATGATGTGATGTAGTACTGGACTTGTGAACCTACAAATGTATACCTATGTATGTATGCAAACATGATGTATTGTTGAGATATATTATGATGAAACTTTAATTACCCTACATGTGTGATGTTCAATGTATACATTGTATTCTAGATTATGGTACAAAATTAAGTTGAGAAATGATAGGTTGAACTCGAAGGGGATATTTGTGTTGGCAGTGTACTTAATTAAGGGCACATCCACTGCTAGGAATTCTACTATATGCCCGGGATTGTCTGCCTCCCGAGAAAAATCTATTTGCTGGGAGTACTTCTAACTGCCGGCAAAGCTTTAACTATGAAGGTCATTGGAACTGCCGGGGTTTCCTCTAACTACCAGGAATGGTTTTTCCTGACAGGACTTTCAAGGGCAGTTTGTAAATGCCGGCAAAAGCTATTCCCGGCAGTTTTTTTGCCTCTACTAGCTAGTTCTCCCAGCAGATAAGGTGACTCCTAAGTTTTGTCATGGTGTAGTGGATGTTGCTGCCGCCACCTGAGAAGCAACAAAGGCCGTTTGGGCTGCATTGGCCGCCCAGTTGCAGATTGGGACCGTGCTCATGCACCTTGTTAGCACGCGCATGGCGGCTGCGGCCGCGCTCTCGCCGGAGTGGGCCATCGAAGTTGCCCTCACGACGCGGGTTCACGTGCCCATCTTTCACCGGCGACGATTGAAACACTGAAATGATATTTGGGGAGCGAGCTAGCGTGCTTGAGACGCCGGATGTTGAATGTAGCCGACGCACCTTCTCGTGTAAGCCATAGGCGTACTATACATCGACGGTGCTCTGGGCTATTTTGTGTTGCATCTCACACGGTTGGTCATAATAAACTGTGTGTGATCTACTTGATTTTTCATCTTCATTTGAATTACATAATGGGGTCACAGCGGTAATGGACATTGTTTGAATTACTAGACCTTTTATCTGTAGTGAACATCCAACTATATGTGTGTCGTAAAAGAATTGGAATTATCCAGGGTTCGTTTGAACATTTTATACATTAAATTGGTTTTCTAGCCATTTCAGGGGCACAATTCAAAATTAAACTACATGCACATGCTCTGGTGCACCAACATAGGTTCTAAAATCATATATGTGTCCATGGGTTTATGCTTATGTCCCATGCAAGAAACGGGGATGAAATTCGAACACCATGGCACCGTGGCTCTCCGGCAAATGTCGACGTACTTGCTTTTGTAATTCTAGTAAATCCAAAATTCGTCCGAAATTCATGAAACCTGGCATGCTATCATGGAGCGGCATTAACATGTCATGGTAAAAATTTTGTCCCATTTGGGGCAGGTTTGGGTATAAGCTTCTCATAAACCAGAGCTTGTCACAACAAGTGTGATGGTTTCAGTAGGGAACGTGCCACCTTTGGGGATGAAACAATATCCGTTGCCTCTTAATTTCAAATTTTTTTCCTAGTGTCAACATAGAACAACAGGAGTGTTGTGTCAATTTTTGGGATTTTTCGGGGTTCATTTGGACATTTTTATGCATTAATTGAGTTTTCAATGCATTTATATGCATAATTCAAATTTGAACTACATGCACATGCTCTAATGCATATAAATTGGTTGAAAATTCAAATCTGTGTCCTTGGTTGCATGCTTAGGTCCCATGCAAGAAATGAGAATGAATGTCAAGCACCCTGCCACCATCACTCGGCCGCAAACATTGAGATACCTGGTTTTTAAATTCTAGTAAATCCAAAGCTCGTCTGAAATTCATGAAACTTGGCATGCTATCATGGAGCGGCATCAACATGTCGTGGTAATTTTTTTTCCAATTTGGGGTTGGTTTGGGTATATGCTTCTCACAAACCAGAGCTTCTCACAACAAGCCTGATGGTTTCAGTAGGGAACGTTTCACCTTTCTGGACGAAACGATACCCATTGCCTCTTCTCGATTTCAAATTTTTTCCTAGTGTCAACATAAAACAACAGGAGTGTTGTGTTAATTTTGGGGATTTTTGGGGTTCGTTTGGACATTTTTATGCATTAATTGAGTTTTCAATGCATTTATGTGCATAATTCAAATTTGAACTGCATGCACATGCTCTAATGCATATAAATTGGTTAAAAATTCAAATATGTGTTCTTCGTTGCATGCTTAGGTATAATGCAAGAAATGGAAATGAATGTCAAGCACCCTGCCACTGTCACTCGGCCGCAAACATTGAGATGCATGGTTTTTAAATTCTAGTAAATCCAAAACTCATCTGAAATTCATGAAACTTGGCATGCTATGATGGAGCGGCATCAACATGACGTGGTACAAATTCTGTCCCATTTGGGGCAGGTTTGGGTATATGCTTCTCACAAACCGGAGCTTCTCACAACAAGCATGATGGTTTTCGGTAGGGAACGTCCCACCTTTGGGGACGAAACAATATCCATTGCCTCTTATTGCTATCAATTTTTTTCTCGTGTCAACATAGAACAACAGGAGTGTTGTGTGAATTTTTGTGATTTTTCGGGGTTTGTTTAGACATTTTTATGCATTAACCGAGTTTTCAATGCATTTATGTGCATAATTCAAATTTGAATTACATGCACATGCTCCAGTGCATATAAATTGGTTCAAAAAACAAATATGTGTTCTTGGGTGCATGCTTAGGTCCCATGCAAGAAATGGGAATGAACTTCAAACACCAAGGCACTGTTGATTGCCGGCAAAACATTGAGATACCTGGTTTTTAAATTCTAATAAATCCAAAACTCGTCTGAAATTCATGAAACTTGGCATGCTATCATGGAGCGGCATCTACATGCTGTGGTAAAAAAATTGTCCCATTTGGGGCAGGTTTGGGTATATGCTTCTCACAAACCAGAGCTTCTCACAACAAGCATGATGGTTTCGGTAGGGAACGCCCCACCTTTGGGGATGAAATGATGTCCGTTGCCTCTTATTGCTTTCAAAATTTTCCTCGTGTCAACATAGAACAACAGGAGTGTTGTGTCAATTTTTGTGATTTTTCGGGGTTCGTTTGGACATTTTTATGCATTAACTGAGTTTTCAATGCATTTGTGTGTATAATTCAAATTTGAACTACATGCACATGCTCCAGTGCATATAAATTGGTTGAAAAATCAAATTTGTGTCCTTGGGTGCATGCTTAGGTCCCATGCAAGAAATGGGAATGAATTTCAAACAACAGGGCATCGTTGATTGCCGGCAAAACATTGAGATACCTGGTTTTTAAATTCTAGTAAATCCAAAACTCATCTGAAATTCATGAAACTTGGCATGCTATCATGGAGCGGCATCAACATGCCGTGGTAAAAAAAAATCCCAATTGGGGCAGGTTTGGGTATATGCTTCTCACAACAAGCATGATGGTTTCGGTAGGGAACATCCCACCTTTGAGGACGAAACAATATCCATTGCCTCTTATTGCTTTCAAAATGTTTCTCGTGTCAACATAGAACAACAGGAGTGTCGTGTCAATTTTTGTGATTTTTCGGAGTTTGTTTGGACATTTTTATGCATTAACTGAGTTTTCAATGCATTTATGTGCATAATTGAAATTTGAACTACATGCACATGCTCCAGTGCATATAAATTGGTTGAAAATCAAATTTGTTTCCTTGGGTGCATGCTTAGGTCCCATGCAAGAAATGGGAATGAATTTCAAACACCAGGGCACCGTTGATTGCCGCCAAAACGTTGAGATACTTTATTTTTAAATTCTAGTAAATCCAAAACTCGTCTGAAATTCATGAAACTTGGTATGCTATCATGGAATGGCACCCGACATGTCGTGGTATTTTTCGTGTTCATTTCGAGAGAAGGCGCACTCGAATAATGACAGCCAACGAAGGCATTTTGAAAAAATAGCTGCCACTTTAATATCTCAAACGTTTGTATAATTTGAACCGTGTGCATTCTGTTAATCATTCACATGACGCCACGTGTCTTGGTTTTAATGGCTGTAGGAGGTGCCGTGCGGACAGCTGCTTCACCTTGACTGAACGGGAGGTGTGCGAGCGCAATCCAGTCCGCAGGCTGACCAAGAGGCGTGCAAGTTGTCCTCGAATGTGTAGGCTCATAAGGAAGCGTGCAAGCTGTACGCTGCACAGGCTCACTGGGAAGCGAGTCCATTGACTTCCATGGCCACCCGCCTTCCTCTTCGTGCAGGCGCCCCCCTCAGCGTCACGGGACGCCGCCGTCGAACGCTACCTCTCAGCACCGCCAGCTGCCGTCCTTCCGCGTCCCGCCCATCGATCCCGGGACGACATGATGTTTGATTAACAAGTGAAGAACATTTTGTGCTGCATTGAAGACTTCAACAACGGCGTCCCGGAGGATGACAACGACAACGACAACATGGCACGCCGTCTCCGCCGCTGCCGGAAATATTATTTTTCTTGGGTTTAATACAGGAGTGTTTGTATCTCGACCATATGAATATAAATTCGTAGTATGACTGGATGAAAGATATGGTTTGAGCGAACTTGCGTTTTTCTCTCTTAATGTACAGACTTATCAAACGATTTTATTTGAAAAAAACATCAATGGTTTTAAATATAAAACACTCATCGCAAATGTTTTAGTTAGAACACCCGTATGCAAACCGGGAGCTTCCCTGGGAAGCCAAAGGAAAATGTGCCGAGCAGGATTTTTGCGGCTCTTGATCGCAAACTTTTAGATAGAACACCGTATGCAAAGTAAGAGCAGGATTTGTGCATCTCTTCAATGCAAATGGTTCTTTTGGATGACTCGTGTGCAACCACTTACAAACAATTTGGTAAGATTTGCATCTGTCATATTGGGTATGTTGCCATTTGTCAAACTGGAAAGATTGACATTTGTTGATCTAGTAACATTGCCATTTGTCAACCTTGTAACACTGCAATTTGTCAAAATATGAAGCTGAATATCACTAGCAGTATCTAATTTTTGCAACTAAAATTCTGTAATTAAGCATAGATTTCATTCATAGATTAAGCAGTCATTCTTAATGTATACAAACAGTTCAACACGACAGCCGAACCGACCAAACTTTTCCCCAATTGTTGCCAACCACGTACTGAAATAGCTAGTTCAACTATATATACTAGCTAATTTTAAGTACGTTGTACAGTTCCACCACATCTATAGTCAGATGAACTAAACAAAATAGCCCCTAAATACTACTACGGAGGGGCTTTGTACTACTTCCGGCTGCCTCTCCTCTGCCGAGCACTCTCAGTAAGAGATAGAGGAGGAGGAGCCTACCGACGAGCTGGACAACTGCAATACGGTGCCTGCCGCTGCTGCGGCTTCAGTGACGCTCACCTCGAACACCCTCTGTCGCTCCACAAGACCCCTCTCGAAGCGGTGGTTCTCCTCGTAGATCTCCCGATTCCTCGCCTCTGAGGCGACATGTGCCGCGGCCACGGCGGCGGTAAGGCTCTTTGCGTGCTCGATGAGGCACTCCTCCTCCTCTCACAGGAACTCGGTGTAGCGCGCAAGGTTGCTGACGCACGTGCGGGCATCCACCTCCGCCTCCTGCCTTCGGGCGGCGGTGGCAGAGCAGGTGATGACCCCGGCGGTCGACGATGGGCTGGCGGCCACGACAGCCGATGATGGGGTGGCCGCCACGACCACCACCTCCCGCCTTCGAGCCGCGGTGGCAGAGCGGGTGATGGCAATGGTGGTCGGCAATGGGGTGGCGGCCACGACGGCCACCTCCCGCCTTCGGGCCGCGGTGGCGGAGTGGGAGATGGCCCTGGCTTTCGACGGTGGTGTGGCGGCAACAGCTGCCGATGGGCAGCGGCAGCGAAGCGTGTGGTGGGTGTTCCGCGCACACCCAACAGGGACGCCATGCGCACTACACTACGCTGGGGACTGCACCGCCGCCGCGGTGTAGCCTCCCAGCTGGAGCTGTCCCCTGATGACGGCGGAGTGGCTGAGCAACGACAACGGACTGGTGCCATTGGCGATTGTGGGAGAAGCAGACAAGATAAGCTATAGGGAGGGAGGGGAAAATGTGACGCGGGACTCGACGGCCGTGAGGGTTTATATAGCAGGCCAATAAGTATTGGGATTTTAGGGGGATTTCACTGAGTCGGGTGGGAAGCTTGCGCGGGAACCTGCGAGGTTGTGCGGGAACGGTCCCACCGATGATTCATTGGCGCCACCGTTTGGCCAAAAGAACGCCCCCACGCGATGTGCAAGCTTGCGCTGTAAGCCGTCTGCGACAACGGGGTGACAAGATGTGCGGGAGGAGGACGAAAGGCCACGTACACATACGGTTAATAAAAAAATGTTTGTGATTTAATTACCTACTATACCCCCGTCCTGGTTTATAAGTATGATTTAACTACTAAAATACGAATGCATGTCGCCAAAGATTATATAGTTGGATTCGTATTTGAACATAGTTTCCAACTATATAATTTTTATAACATGCATTAACATTTTGTTGGTTAAATTTGAGGGCAAAGTATGGCATAGAATATAAAGGGGACTATAGACTAGACGGAGGTAGTAACACACGGCCGCTCTCTACGCAGCGACACAACTGTCGGCCGGCTTGTAGGCGACCATTTCCTGTGTGTTCAACTGCTCTATGCGTGTGGTTGCTTGCGGTTCAGGCGGTCGTGCCGTGCTCTGCTCGCAGCCCGCCGCGCACGCTCTGCTCTTGCATCCCTCCGGGTGCACTGCCCTCGTCCCTCCACGCGCGCTGGCAGTGTTTGGGGATGGCGCATGATCATGCACGCGCGTGTGCATGCGGTTGCGTCGGGCGCGGCGCGACAATGTAGTTACCCGCTGCAAAAACTGCCATGCGGATGCGCCGAGAAGCCACGCCACCCGGCCCCTTTTTATTCCTGCAGCCATTTACCTTCATCTCTCATCTCACACGAGACAATAAGCACACCCACGAGGACACATACAGAGAGGACATCCAGCGGTTCCAATGGCGCTCCCCGTGGCTCCAATGGTGCTCCAAGCGGCCGACAACGACAATGGCAGGCAATTCACCACACAACACGTCATGGACACCTACGTGAGGGGGAAGGCTCTCTTGATGGTGTACACAAATGATCTGGTCTTTGTGGAGAGCTCCATCCAAACTATGGAGCGGTTCCTTGCTGAGGACAAGTACCAAGTGGTCGGCTTCGACCTCGAGTACACCATGGGTCGTGCCGAGCATGATCAGAAGGTTGTCGTCGCCCAGTTGTGCGTGCGACATGACGTCCTCGTCTACCACTACCACCTGGCCACAAGGCCTTGCGAGCATTTCTCCAGGTTTATCAACAGCTCTGACTACAATTTCGCTACGGTGGACACCACCAACGATCTAAAAGCACTCAAGGTTTCGGGCTTGAAATGCCTGAATCTTGTCAACATCCAGCACCACTACAAGGTCTGGGGGAGTGATAACATCAAACTGAACTCCCTGGTTGACCTTGCCTCGGCCATCATCGACCCCTACTACGCGAAGATGAAGGAAGAGAGAAAGAAGGACAAGAATGCCTGGCACAGTGTTTGGCATGAGAGACTGGATGAAGAACACGTCAAGTATGTGGCCAAGGACGCGTACACAAGCTACGAGATGTACAGGCAGATCATTGACATGAGGAACTGTCTTCTTCCTGCCCTAGACGAGGGATCGAGCCACAGAGCAGTGGCGGGAGCATCACAAGAAGTAGATGACTAGACGATCATTTCTCCTACTTTAGAATGCATGCAATTGTTTATTGAGGTGTGTCCGAATGATCTGTATAGTCACATATGTAATTGGACGTTTATTTCAGTTATATAATATATATATACACACACATGTTATTCTTCTGTAGACAGAGCAAATCACACTGCTTATTAGCAGCAATCGCCTGTGCTATTATTGGTCTTCGCACACATTTCTGATTACGGACATGTTTGTCGCGTATCACACACATCTTGTTCTGTTGAACCGTTTCCATTGTGTTGCCTAATCACACACGGTTCATCCTAGTGAACCGTATGTTGTATATCGCACACACCTTCATCTGGCTACCCATTTCTTTTGTTCCTCCTCGTCGCACACAGTTAATTGAACTGAGTCGTATGCCCTGCATCGCACACGCAACTAAAATATGAACCGTGTTTGATGCATCCATCATCGCAAATGTTTTTCACCTTTTTTATGGTTCTTTTACACCACCGTTTGTGATTATGGCATCGCACACAGTTTCGTCGAAGGGTCTCTGATCGTAGTGTCGCGTTTGGACCATCCTGCAGTAGTGATGTATTTGCTTACTTTGGTGTGTGGAAATGTTATGTGTGTAGTCACTTGCGTAATTGTATGCTTAATTTGGTTATGCAATGCAATCTTGTCATTTTAAGTATATATGTTGTGCGGACAAAGAAAATCACATTGCACATGGACTAAACAATGGAACCCGTCGGTGATGTTTTCATCAATCACTCACAATTGTATACCAGCAATCGTTTGCTCACAACACACACGGCTTGTTAACATGAATCGTCTGTGTTGTTATAGGTATTCCCACACGTTTCCGATTACAGACCTGTTTGTCGCGTATCACACACATCGTGTTATATTGAACCGTTTCTGTTCTCTTGGCTCAAAGCAAATAGTTCATCCGAATGAACCGCATGTCGCATATCGCACACACCTTGATCTGGCTGACCGTTTATTTTGTGTTGCCTAATCACAAATAGTTCATCCGGGTGAACCGTATGCTATATATCGCACACACCTTCATCTGGCTGCCCATTTCTTTTGTTCCTCCTCATCACAAATAGTTAATTGAACTGAACCGTATGCCCTACATCGCACACGCAACTAAAATTTGAAATGTGTTTGATGCATCCACCATCACAAACGTTTTGCACCTTTTTGACGGGTTTTTTACACCACCGTTCGTGATTATTGCATCGCACACAGTTTCTTTGAAGGGTCTCTGATCATAGTGTCGCGTTAGCAGCATCCTACAGTAGTGTCTCATCTCAAAGAACTCTATGAGTACATTGATCAAGGGTTTTCAGCTAGAGATTTTCAAGATTGAATCACTCCACCTCTTCTAGCTCGTGAACCAACAACTAATTTACTTTGGTTTCAGCTGCGCAAACTGCTCGACGAGTCAGAAGCAACCTCGCCCATAGATAAACCTGCTGAAGGGAACATTCTATCTCGCAAATCTCAATAGGATGATCCCACTGTGCCTTCATCTTCTCAGCCCCAAGCCAGTCTTGAAGGGTCTGCTGCAGCTGCTTATGATGAAGATGTTCCAGCCACCTCCGAATCAGAAACTTCTTCGGGAAGTTCTTCAGGCGATGCCTCAAAGTGAATCAAATTCTCCTATTTTGCACTCATGTTATTCGTCACCTTTTTTACACTGGTTGACAAAAAGGGGGAGAATGACATTGAGAGTTTCGATAGATTTGCTCTGTTGGATTTGGTCTCCGTGTTTATTTGCTCTACCTTTTGAGACTATTTGTGCCACTTTATGTGATTTGATGTAAAACTTCTGATATGGGCTATAATATTAATAACCCCTCCCCCTGCGCTATATTCTCTCGAAGCATTTGTTTTGCAGATGGAACTATTGACAGAAGTCATAAGTGATTGCATTATTTTCTCGTTCGATTACTTACCATCAGTGTGAATCATTACCTCGCATGACTGAAAAATCCTCCGAACAAGTTATTGAATTGCAGTGGATCTTATCTAAAATTATTAACCCTGCATATATCTAGGGGGTATATTTCATCATCGAGACAAGCAATGCAAGTTCACTCTTGTTCGATCTATATTTCACTTAACTATCTTCACTTTGATGATTATCTGTTTTGTCAACAACCGTCCAAAAAGGGGGAGATTGTTGGTGCAATGATAGGCCCCTTATGTTTTCGAGTTTGTTGACATAAACAGTATGGGACTTATGTGTTTGCCAGTGCACACAGAGTAACAGGTCCCTGAAGTATCGAGGAGTTTGATGCAAACGATGAAGATAATCTTTCTGCGTGGCAGCGAAGTAGGGATGAAAATGGAGTGGAAACTAACGGAAATTTGCAAAACGGAAATGGAACTGGAATTTTTTATGCGGAAACGGAAACAAAAATGGAATGGTGTTTTCCGGTGGAACATGCATGGAAACGGAACTTTCCGTTTCCGTGAACATGGAATTTTTGTTTTTACTATAGACATATAACTACTTTGTAGCCCTACCACCAAATAGAACACAATGACACAATTAGTAGAATGGATCTGAGGCCCAACTTCTACTACCACACATATACTCAGCTTGACCCTATACGCAATTGTCCGATACTACTACAATACTATGCTAAGTTGCTAACATAATGGTATTATTTTGTAGCCATGTTAACAACTCATTAAATTTGTTTGTTTTTGTGTATTTCTCTACGATTCAAGGGGTTTTTAAGTTCCGATCAATGCCTTTTTCTGTTTCCATATCCGCATTGTATTTGCTCTGTGTCCGTTTCCGGTAGTATATGTTTCCGTATTAATTTCTGGGGTTTCTGTATTCGTTTCCGCTTCTGCAAATAAATGTGAAAACAAATATGATAGCACTCAGTTCCGTCCGTTTTCGCTCCATTTTCATCCCTGCAGCGAAGGTTATCACCGAAGATGAAGCTAACAAGAGTGACCCCTAAAAATTGCAGAAGATCAAGCAATTGGTTCGGTGCCTGTTTGAAGCATATGACTACGTTCGAGGAAAAATGAAGACGAAGTGAAGATGTACCTTTTGTTTTGTTAGTCTTCTTCTTTCATTGAGTCATAGGACCACCATACTAATAAGAAGGGTGTAGCGGTTGAAGCTTTGATCCTCTGATGCTAAACCCAAATCCTATGAAAGTTGTGGGAGAAATCTCTTTGTGCTCCGAGCAAATACTTGCAAGCAAGAGACTATGATCTTCCTTGCTGCGAGAGATTTGACTCGGACCGAGGAGTTAGCATTACTTGTTCCTCAAGTAATGTTACCATTACTCCAAAATCCGACTATTGTGAACGTGTCGGTTGGCCATTGGCTGGACCTCGTGTCCAAAATGGTCATTTCCCATCAGGGAAGGTTGCGGCTATAAATAGCCACCCCGCGCTGGCTTTGTTCGGTGGCTGCTCCATTCGATTCTAAGAAGATTGTTGAGCAACCCACACTCTGAGCCATTTGAGTATAAAATCCACCGAGAGAAAAACCCTAGAGCCGAAGAATTAGATAGTGGTTCAGCACCACTGGAATCTAAGTTTAGTACGCTCCGCCTATTACTCTTGAGAGCTGCAAACTCTCTAGAAGGTTAGGTGTCAATTTCTTTACAGACCAATAGTGATTGTGGTTCTCGAATAAGAAGTCTGTAAAGGTTCAGAGATCGCCTTCAAGTATCTACCACGAGTAATCGGCATCGGTTGATGAATCGATTGTCGAGGAGAATAGGGTGAAGAGAGTTTATCTTCCGTGTTAAGTCACAACCCCTACAAGCACACGTAGTCCTTGTGCAGAAGGACGAACTGGTCGAACAAATACTTGGTCACCCTCAAGAATCCTCGGTTATCTCTGTCACCCATGTTTACCTTCAATGCATTTTTTGTATGATTAACCTCGATGCATGTCTTAGTTTCCCTTCGGTACTCTACTTTCATTCGTTTTGTTGTTGTATTCTCAGAGATTTTTAAGTTTTCCGAAGAAAATTTAAAACTCCCATTCACCCCCCTCTGGTAGACACACTTCGTTCCTACAAATGTGTGTGTCAAGGTAAATGAGAGAGAATAGGCTTGTTTAGTTAATAACTAGCATGAGCAAAACTATTTATTGTAATTTCGATTGCCATAAATTCAGTTATCATTTCTCATTAGGCATTTGGATATATTCTATTGCAGTGAGCACTATATTAATCATACATGTTTTTACGTATATTTTGATTTTAGTTTGGAAAATGCCAGCCAGCAGATGTTGGGAAACGTTGCATGGAAAACAAAACAAATTACGCACACGCAATGATCTATCCATGGATATGCATAGCAATGAGGGGGAGAGTATGTCTATGTACCCTCATATACCGTAAGAGGAAGCGTTTAACAATGTGGTTGATGTCATCAAACTTCTTCGCGCTCCAACCGATCAAGTACCGAACGTATGGCACCTCTGCGTTCTGCACACGTACAGCTTGGTGACGTCCTCCGCCTTCTTGATCCAGCAAGACGGCGAGGTAGTAGATGAGTTCTAGCAGCACGACGGCATGGTGACGGTGATGGTGAAGTGATCTGTGCAGGGCTTCACCTAAGCACTACGAAAATATGGCCGGGGTGTAAACGGTGGAGGGGGCGCCACACACGGCTAGGCAATTGTTTGTTGTGTGCTAGGCACCCCCCTCCCACATATATATAGGTGGGTGGGAGGGAGGAGCAGCCAAAGGAGGCGCCCAAGTAGGAGGAATCCTACTTGGGGTCCATCCCAAGCCGCCACTCCAGTTTCCTTATTTGGAGTGCGGGGAAAGGCAGGGGAGGGTGCCTCCCCTTTCCTTTCTCCCATGAGAGGGAAAGGCAGGAGGGGCTGGCCCTCCCCCTTTTCCTTCCCTAGGGCTGGCCAAACAAGGGAGGGGGCACACCAGCAAGCTTGTGAGCTGGTATGTCCCCTCCTTTGGCCCATAAGGCCCATAACTTGCCAGGGGGTGCCCGAAACCCCTTCCGATGACCCGATTCCTTCCCGGTAGGCCTCGAAACACTTCTGGTGTCCAAATACCATCGTCATATATCTCAATCTTCACCTCTCAACCATTTTGAGACTCCACATCATGTCTAGGAGATGCATATCAATGAGGTTGAACCATTATGACAACATATGTAATTCCCTTTGTCCAACGGTATGTTACTTGCCCGAGATTCGATCGTCGGTATCTTCATACCTAGTTCAATCTCAGTACCGACAAGTCTCTTTACTCATTCCGTAATACATCACATTGTGACTAAATCCTTATTCATTTGCTTGCTAGCTTATGATTTGTATTACCGAGAGGGCCTAGATATACCTCTCCGATACTTGGAGTGACAAATCCTAATCTCGGTCTATGCCAACTCAACAAACACCTTCGGAGATACCTGTAGAGCATCTTTATGATCACCCAATAGTTGGGAAATGTAGCATGCAATTTACGCTCACGCAAGATCTATCTAGGAGATGCATAGAAACAAGGGGGAGAGTGTGTCTATGTACCCTTGTAGACTGTAGGTGGAAGCGTTTCACAATGCGGTTGATGTAGTCAAACTTTCTTCACGCTCCACCGATCGAGTACTGAACGTATGGCACCTCCGAGTTCTGCACACGTTCAGCTCGGTTACGTCCCTTGCCTTCTTGATCCAGCAAGGTGTCGAGGTAGTAGATGAGTTCCGTCAGCACGACAGTGTGGTGACAGTGATGGTGAAGTGATCCTTGCAGGGCTTCGCCTAAGCACCGCGAGAATATGACCGAGGGTGTAAACTGTGGAGGGGGGCGCCACACATGGCAAACAATTGATGTTGTGTGTTCTAGGCGCCCCCTCCCCATATATATATATATAGGTGGGAGGGGGAGGGGAGAGGCCAGGAGACGCCCAAGGGCTGGCCGCCGTCCCCCTTGAGGTTTCCTTGCCCTGCGCCCCCTGCCATATTTGATGGAGGGGGGAGGAAAGAGGGGGGAGAGAGAAGGAAGTGGGAATCCTAATCCACACTTGCCATTCTCCCTTCCCCTTTCCTTCTCCATCCCTGGCCGGCCCATATGTGGGGCGCACCAGCCCCTTGTGGCTGGTGCATTTCCAATCTTGGCCCATAAGGCCCATATCTTTTGCCGGGGATGACCTGATATATACCCGGTACCATCCGAAGCACTTTTGGAGTCCGAATACTATTGTCCTATATATCAATATTTACCTCTCGACCATGTCGAGACTCCTCCTCATGTCTGTGATCTCATCCCAGACACCGAACAACATTCGGTCACAAAATCACATAACTCATATAATACAATATTGTCAACGAATGTTAAGCGTGCGGTCCCTGCGGGTTCGAGAACTATGTAGACATGACCAAGACACCTCTCCGGTCAATAACCAATAGCGGAACTTGGATGCTCATATTGGCTCCTGCATATTCTACAAAGATCTTTATCGGTCGAACCGTTATGACAACATATGTTATTCCCTTTGTCCATCGGTATGTTACTTGCCCGAGATTCGATCGTCAGTATCCACATACCTAGTTCAATATTGTTACCGGCAAGTCTCTTTACTCATTCCGCAATACATCATCCTGTAACTAACTCATTAGTCACTTTCCTTGCAAGGCTTCTTATGATGTGCATTACTGAGAGGGCCTAGAGATACCTCTCTGATACTCGAAGTGATAAATCCTAAACTCGATCTATGCCAAGCCAACAAACACCTTCGGAGATACCTGTAGAGCATCTTTATGATCACCCAGTTATGTTGTGACTTTTGATAGCACACAAGGCATTCCTCCAGTATCCGAGAGTTGCATAATCTCATAGTCGAAGGAATATGTATTTGACATGAAGAAAGCAATAGCAATAAAACTGAACGATCATTATGCTAAGCTAACGAATGGGTCTTGTCCATCACATCATTCTCCTAATGATGTGATCCCGTTATCAAATGACAACTCATGTCTATGATTAGGAAACCTTAACCATCTTTGATCAACGAGCTAGTCTAGTAGAGGATCACTAGGGACACGGTGTTTGTTTATGTATTCACACATGTATTAAGGTTTCTGATCAATACAATTCTAGCATGAATAATAAACCTGTATCATGAATAAGAAAATATAAAATAACAACTTTATTATTGCCTCTAGGGAATATTTCCTTCACCAGTTATGTTGTGACGCTTGATAGCACACAAGGTATTCCTTCGGTATCCGGGAGTTGCATAATCTCGTAGTCGAAGGAATATGTATTTGACATGAAGTAAGCAATAGCAATAAACTGAACTGTCATTATGCTAAGCTAACGGATGGGTCTTGTCCATCACATCATTCTCCTAATGATGTGATCCCGTTATCAAATGACAACACATGTCCATGGTTAGGAAACTTTAACCATCTTTGAACAACGAGCTAGTCTAGTAGAGGCTTACTAGGGACACGGTGTTTGTTTATGTATTCACACATGTATTTAAGTTTCCGATCAATACAGTTCTAGCATGAATAATAAATCTTTATCATGAATAAGGAAATATAATATAAAATAACAACTTTATTATTGCCTCTAGGGCATATTTCCTTCAGTCTCCCACTTGCACAAGAGTCAATAATCTAGTTCACATCACCATGTGATTTCACACCCATAGTTCACATCGTCATGTGACCAACACCCAAAGAGTTTACTAGAGTCAATACTCTAGTTCACATCGCCATGTGATTAATGATACGTCTCCAACGTATCTACTTTTTCTCATGCTTTTCCTCTTGTTTTGGACTCTAATTTGCATGATTTGAATGAAACTAACCAAGGACTGACGATGTTTTCAGCAGAACTACCATGGTGTTGTTTTTGTGTAGAAATAAAAGTTCTCGGAATGGAACGAAACTTTGCAAGGATTTTTTATACCAATAATAAGAATTTCTGGAGCCAAGACCCACCAGAGAGGGGCCCCTAGGTGGGCACAACCCACCAGGGCGCGCCCCTCTCTCCTGGCATGCCCAGGTGGGTTGTACCCACCTGGTGGCCCCATTGATGACCCCCGTGATACTATAAAATCAAATTATTCCAGAAAAAACAAGGAGAAAGAATTATGGCGATCCATGAGACGGAGCCACCGCCAAGCCCTGTTCTTCCTCGGGAGGGCAGATCTGGAGTCCGTTTGGGGCTCCGGAGAGGGGATCTTCGTTCTTCATCATCACCAACCCTTCTCCATCGCCAATTCCATGATGCTCCCCACCGGGAGTGAGTAATTCCTTCCTAGGCTCGCTGGTCGGTGTGGAGTTGGATGAGATTCATCATATAATCGAGTTAGTTTTGTTAGGGCCTGATCCCTAGTATCCACTATGTTCTTATATTGATGTTGCTATAACTTTGCCATGCTTAATGCTTGCCACTTTGGGCCCGGGTGCCATGATTTCGGATCTGAACTGTTTATGTTATCATCATTATATCCATGTTCTAGATCCGATCTTGCAAGTTATAGTCACCTACTACGTTTTATGATCCGGCAACCCCGGAGTGACAACAACCGGGCCCACTCCCAGTGATGATCATAGTTCGAGGAGTTCATGTATTCACTATGTGTTAATGCTTTGTTCCGGTTCTCTATTAAAAGGATGCCTTAATATCCCTTAGTTTCCAATATGGACCCCGCTGTCATGGGAGGGTAGGATAAAAGATGTCACGCAAGTTCTTTTGATAAAGCACGTATGACTATTTACGGAATACATGCCTACATTATATCGATGAACTGGAGCTAGTGCCGTATCGCCCTAGGTTATAACTGTCACATGATGGATATCATCCAACAAGTCACCGACCCGATGCCTACGAACTTTTCCATATTGTTTCTGCTAAGTTACTACTTCTATCATCACTGTTACACTTGCTACAAAATTACTGCTATCACTGTTACTGTTACTATTGCTGCTGTCACTACTATCAAAAACTATCAAACTACTTTGCTACTGATCACTTTGCTGTAGATAATTAATCTCCAGGTGTGGTTGAATTGACAACTCAGCTGCTAATACCTTCAAATATTCTTTGGCTCCCCTTGTGTCGAATCTATAAATTTGGGTTGAATACTCTACCCTCGAAAACTGTTGCGATCCCCTATACTTGTGGGTTATCAAGACCTTTTTCTAGCGCCGTTGCCAGGGAACATAGCTATATTTGTTGAGTCACTTGGGATTATTATCATATTATCACTATGAAGAATCTGAAGGATCCAAAGACTAAGCTTTATCCATCTAAGACGAGGGGAGGTAAGGAACTGCCATCCAGTTCTGCCTTAGATTCACCTTCTGTTATGAGTAAACTTGCAACACCACCGCATGCTATTAATCCTGATATGTCGCAAGTTATTTATGATGCTACTTCCACTATGAATGATGCTTATGATGATGCTAGTACCTTGCTTGATAATGATGATGTGCCACTTGGTGATTTTCTTGATGAACAAATTACTAGAGTAATACAACATGATGTTGTGGAATCTGATAATGAGCTTGAAACTAAAATTCCTGAAACACCTGCTAGAACTAGCCTTGCTAGATATGAATTGCCTAAGGTGCCGGAAGGTTATGTTATGAGTGAAGAAGAAACTAGAGATATTCTTGCTTGTAATGATAGAGATAATCTAGAGAAACTGTTATGCAAGTATAAAGAAAAATCTCTGAATGCTAGGATGAAATGTGATCCAAAGTTTGCTACTTCACCTATCTTTATTGATGATAGGGATTATGAATTCTCTTTTGACCCAGAGTTAATTACTCTGGTCAGATCTGATCCTTTCCATGGTTATGAAACTGAAACTGTTGTGGCACATCTTACTAAGTTGAATGATATAGCCACCCTTTTTACTCATGATGAGAAAACTCGTTATTACTTTATTCTCAAATTATTTCCTTTCTCATTAAAGGGTGATGCTAAAGCATGGTACAATACTCTTACTCCTGGTTGTGTGCATAGTCCCCGGGATATGGTTTATTACTTCTCTGAAAAATATTTTCCTACTCATATGAAACAGGTTGCCTTACAGGAAATATTTAACTTTGCTCAAACTAAAGAAGAGAGTCTCCCACAAGCTTGGGGGAGGCTTTGCAAATTGCTTAATGCTTTTCCTGATCATCCTCTTAAGAAAAAAGAAATACTTGATATCTTCTATAATGGACTAACCGATGCTTCTAGGGACTTCCTAGATAGTTGTGTTGGTTGTGTTTTCAGGGAACAAACTATTGCTCAAGCTGAAGAATTATTGAATAACATATTGAAAAATTATGATGATTAGACCATTCCTGAACCACCGCCTAAACCCACTCCGAAGAAGAGGGGTATATTATATCTTAGTCCTGAAGATATGCAAGAGGAAAAGAAATCCATGAAGGAAAAAAGGTATTAAAGCTGTTATGTGAAAAAACTACCTCCTATTGAAGAAATACATGGGTTTAATACACCACCACTGCCTAAGGTGGTAGAGGTAAATTCTCTTATGAAGTTTAATGAAAATGATAATCCTCACAATATGCATCCTAGTCAATGCATTTATGAGTTTGAAAACTACATTAGAAAACAAGATCACTTCAATGCAAATGTTATGAAACAATTGAAATGTAATTCTGATATGATTGCTCGCTTGAGTGACCTGTTATTTAGAATATAAAATGATGTTAGAGGTGTTGGAAAACATACTTCTATGGTTCAAACCCAACTAGAACAAGTTGCTAAATCATAAAGAGAATTACTTGATGAAATGAATCATAATAGGCATGAATTTGTTGTTAGAGTTGCAACTAGAGGAGGTAAAATGACTTAGGAACCACTTTATCCTGAGGGACACCCAAAAAGAATAGAACAAGGTTCACAAAGAAACAACATTAGTGCACCTAGTCCTTCTAGAAAGAAAAGGAAAAAAGAAAAATGATAGGACTTCGCACACTTCTAGTGAACCTGAAATAGAAAAACCTCCTGATAATGAAAATGAAGTTTCTATCTCTGATGCTGAAACTCAATCTGGTAATGAACATTCACCTAATGATAATGAGAAATATAATGATGAGGTTCATGAAGACTCTCAACCAACCAATGAAAAAGAACCAGACAATGATGTTGAGATAGAACCACATGTTGATCTTGATAACCCACAAGCTAAGAATAAAAGATATGACAAAAGAGACTTTGTGGCTAGAAAACATGGTAAAGAAAGAGAACCGTGGGTTAAAAAACCTATGCCTTTTCCATCCAAGTCAACTAAAAAGAATGATGATGAAGAATTTGAATGCTTTGCTGAAATGCTGAGGCCAGTCTTTTTGCGTACTCGCTTGACAGATATCCTTAAAATGCCTCCTTATGCAAAGTATATGAAAGACATCATCACAAATAAGAGAAAAATACCGGAAGCTGAAATCTCCACTATGCTTGCTAATTATACTTTTAAAGATGGATTACCTAAAAAACTTGGAGATCTGGGTATACCAACTATACCTTGCTCCATCAAAAGAATTATGTGAAAACGGCTTTGTGTGATTTAGGAGCTGGTGTTAGTGTTATGTCTTTCTCTTTATATAAAAGACTTGACTTGAATAAACTCACACCTACTGAAATATCTTTGCAAATGGCTGACAAATCAACTACCATACCTATCGGTATCTATGAGGATGTGCCTGTTGTTGTTGCTAATGTTACTATTTTGACTGACTTTGTTATACTTGAGATGCCCGAGGACGACAACATGTCGATTATCCTTGGTAGACCCTTCATGAATACTGCAGGGGCTGTTATTGATTGCAATAAAAGCAAGGTCACTTTTCATATTAATGGTAATGAGCATACGGTGCACTTTCTGAAGAAACAATTCCAAGTGAATGGTATTAATGTTTATTGAAAAATCTTTGACAATCACTATTGGAAGTTTTCAATACCTCTGCCTACTGTCAAAAAGAAATATGAAATGCTTATTGTTGGGGAAATAAAAATCCCCATTGAGGTACCTTAGTGATTTACGAATGTTCTTCGGTTTCATGCTAATCGAAAGTGGTTCTTAATAAGACTTGATCAACCTTATTAATGGATCACTTTTGAACGGTATGAAGTTGATGAATTTAGTAAGCACTACATTCTGTCCCTACTTTTTATTCTCTGTTTTTATTAGTTAAATAAAATAAATGCCATGTTTTGTCTGTTTTCTGAATTTCCCGTGCAATAAAAAATGACCCAAAAATAAAAGTTCTCATAATGCTCTGAAAATTTTATATGATTTTTTCTTGGATATTTAAGAATTTTTGGTGTAAAAATAACCAGAGGGGGTGCACTAGGTGGGCACAACCCACCTGGGCGCGCCAGCACCCCCTAGCGCCCCCTGGGGGGTTGTGGTGCCCGCGTGGACCCCCTCACTTATCTCTTTAGCCCACATTGTCACCTACCTCCAGAAAAAACACTCTTGCTCTCTCTCCCGTGTCCTTGAGCTCAAACCGGCGGATTTCGATCTCTTTGCTTGAAGCTCCGTTTTTGAAACTGTTTCGGGGATTGTTGCTTGGTATGTGACTCCACCATTTGTCCAATTAGCTTTTATTTTAGTGGTTTATACTTTGAATAAATAGTTACTCTTGGTGCAGCTGTAGATGTGCTTGCATGTTCAATTCTTAGTGTTCTAAGTAGTTTGAATGCTTGCTATGGCCTCTATGTATCCCTATGAGTAGTTGCTATTAGTTTTGTGAAGTTTTGCTGGAAAATATTTGTTGGGATACATAGAGGCCATAGGGATACATAGAGGCCATAGCAGGCCGTCTCGGTCGCTGGCTGCTCCACCCGCGCTACGCCCGAACCCCCTCCCCCTCAGTCGCCCGATCCCTCTCCTCTCTTCCTCTCTCACTGGAGCGCCGACCCCACCCCGTTTGCCTCCTCCCACAAGCCGCGCCCGCGCATCTCGCTCGCGCCCAACGCCCTCGACGTCCGCGCCCCTCTCAAAACCCTAGCCCGACTCGACCTCCTCCCCAAGTAACGTGCCCTATAAAAGCGCCCACCTCTCCTTCCAGAACCCCCTTAAACCCCAACTTCACAACCCACCACAGCCACCGCCATCGCCGAACCAATCTCGTCGCCGCTGCTGCAGTCTGCCGCCCGTTCTGCCCTCGATGCCTACAGGGAGCCGCCCGAGAACCGCTGCTCTTCACCGGAGGTGCGGCTCACCAGGACAATGTCATCGACGCCCCGGCCGTTTCTGTCGTCCCCGAGCTCCAACAGCTCCACCACTGTCTCCGCCTCGCTCCGCCGCATCGCCCCGACGTTGCCACCGCCGCCCCAGACCACCGAAGCACCTCAACCACCAACGCCCGAGCCCACCTCGCCGTCGACCGCCGATGTAAGCCACCGGATCTTCCTCCACTGTTAGATCTCGAATCTAGGGCCTAGATTAGATCACGCAAAGAGTTTGGTTTTTCTTTAGTAGACTGGTTTAGTTTCGGTTAGATCAGTTTATTTTAAGTTGCGGTTTAGTTGGACCGGCCGATCGGTTTATTTCTGTTAGCCCGTGGGCGCATTGATCTATAAGCACTTAGGTGTTGTATAGTTTTAGAGCGCTCACTGTTTCGGCCCGTTATCGCGTTAGTTTTTTTAGTTTTTTTGTTTTGGTTTTAAAACAGAATAGTTCCAATCTTGTTAAATCTATATATTTTATGTTATTTATTATTTTTAGTTGATTTTTTTATTAGTTTACAAATTTCCTATAGATTTTGTAGAAAATAGATTCGGCCATGTTTAAGTTTTATAAAAATTGTTTTATATTAGTTTTAGTCAAATTAGTATTTCTGCTATAAATTGAGCTAGAATTAATATTTTCAGGTGATTCTTTTTGTCACTGCTTTGTTTTGACCTTGCCTAGCAGTATGATTAATTTAGGTATTTATAGATTTTATTAAAAATAGTTTTACTCGAAAATAAGCTTTTCTAGTCTTTTTAGCTTGTTGTTGTTTTCTGTTGTTCTAGTTATTTTAAAATTTTATTTTACATGTTATAATTTATTTTAGATTAGTTTCTGTAGTTACAGAGGGTGAACTTTTATTTACAGCAAAATAAAAGGTTTTATTTTATTTTCTTCTAGTTTTGTTTTAGGCATAATAGGAGTTCTATAATAGTTTTTGATGTGATTCTTTTTGCACCTAGTTTATATGATGTTTTCCTTTCTGTTAGTTAGCAAAACCCTTTTTTGGTTCTGTTAAGAAAACTTTTAGTAGGATAAAGCTATTTCCTAGTTGTTTGCTTGAAGTAATGAAAACTTTGATTCGAGTTCTTCGAATTCTCTTTGATTTTGGTTTGAGTGCTTGTGTGATTTACGTTAGCTTGATGTTATGTTAATATAGTTGTATGCTTATGTATTCATTGTTTGCTTCAAATAGAATTTCCGGAGTGTGAAGCTTGCTATCACGAGTCACTAGCGTTCGAAGACCGTCAGCCAGGCAAGTTTTGATCATGAATTTTAAATTCCTATGTTTTATTGCATTAGTAGTATTTACTTCCCACCATGCATGCAGTAGGAGAAATTGAATAAGTCTTGAGTAGTATCATGTGGTAGGTTGAACCTAGTTTCCCCTTGTTACCATTGCCCGGGACGATGTAGTTTATTTTGCTATGCTCGTAGACAGGGTTGGTTGAGTGATTCATAAGGGAGATGTGAGAGTCAAGATGGTGACAACCCCATGACTTCAAGCTCAAGATAGACTTCAAACTCACTATTGGGTGGAGAACGGTTGACGGGCACCCTGGAGCAACCAGCGGATGGCCGGGATGCATGGAGAAGCACCATGACATCTTGCAGAAAGCTTCACCCAGCCACGAAGGGACGGATGGATACCCCTTGACTGGAAGCCTACCTGTGCAGCCGCAAGCCATTATGGGCTCTGGCTTGGTCGACCCTAGGAGTGACTCTGGTCGGACGATGCTATGAGATGTAGAAGAACGGTAGGATTGGATGGGCACCGGCAGTGGCCCAGAGGAACTCTACGAAAGGCCATGTTTCGTTTGTCCCGTCTTCAAACACCAGGCAGTGCGAGGACATAAAGGAGGGAACGGTTCTTGCGGGTAAAGTGCACAAGACTCTGCAGAGTAGAAACCTAATCGATTAGCCGCGTCCCCGATTACGGATGATTGAGCCTCTAGAATTGGAGTATTTCAAAAATCTCAACACCGAACATAATTAATTAATTGATGGGTTATTAATAATTTTGGGTATGGGACACTGGTTGGCGGAACCATCTCATTAACAACCAACATTTTGTAGTAATTGCAAGCAAGTCCTTTGTTGTAGGGAAAAATTGGCTTTTTCGCAAAAATATGAAACTTAGAGCCCCACAGCCAAATTGCATATAGTGTTAGAATTATTATTGTTGTTCTCTCTATGACTTGCCGGCATATTCAAAATGCTGGCCTACACGGCTGCAACGTCTCATGTTGCAGAGGAGTTTTCCGACCAGGAGTGAGGCTACGATCTACGCTCGGTGATTGTCCTATGGAGTCGAATGGACTCGCTTTATCGTCTACGCTTTCGCAACTTTATTTAGTTTATTTCTCATGAGTTGGCCTTTGGCTGAATTTATTATGATGTAATAAAGACTCGATATGAGAATCGTGTAATAAATTCAGGTGCGATTGAACTTTGAATCTTTTCATCAACGTACTGTGTGTGCCAGCATGATCTTGGGATGGTACAGCTACACAGAGACTTAACCGATTCCGGGTCGGGTCGCTACAGAGATGGTATTCAGAGCACACGTTGACCGTAGGACGTAACCCCTAGGATCGGAAAGCCATAGGAAGAAATTATTTTATTTTATGTCCTTATCATTCCGTAATTCTCCCCTGTTCATTTCTGACTTCTCTCTGATTTTCAACATTCTAGCTGGCCACCGAGTTCACCCCAATTCTGCTACCAGAGTTTTGCCAGCAGGATGAGAAGATGCTTCTCGGCAAGAACCTGATTCAGATCGTGAAGAAGCTGAAGATTGCTCTGCCCATCAGACCTCACCATGATTACTCATAGAGCTAGGAATGGAGATACCATCCGTACCGTGGAGGACGACTCCATTCTTTCATATGTCCAAGACTTGGAGAGTCTCATCAGAACCAGGAAATCCGGACACGCCGAAGCTCGAAGGTACACAGGAGGTTGTTGTTCCATGAACTGGAACTAGAGGAGAAGGCACGTGTGGACTTCCTTGAACATGAAGAAGAAGTCAAGGATTTTATGGATAGAATCGACGACCAGAAGAAATATATTGCCACGCCTGAAGAATCAGTTCCAATGATTACTACACCAATTAGTGAGGAAGCTAATGATGATGATCATGAAACTTCTGATCAAGTTACTACCGAACCTCGTAGGTCAACCAGAGTAAGATCCGCACCAGGGTGGTACAGTAATCCTGTTCTGGAGGTCATGTTACTTGACCATGACGAGCCTACGAACTATGAGGAAGCGATGATGAGCCCAGATTCCGCAAAATAGCTTGGGGTCATGAAATCTGAGATGGGATCCATGTATGAAAACAAAGTGGGGACTTTGGTTGACTTGCCCGATGATCGGCAAGCCATAGAGAATAAATGGATCTTCAAGAAGAAGATTGATGCTGATGGTAATGTTACTATCTACAAAGCTCGACTTGTTGAAAAAGGTTTTTGATAAGTGCAAGGAGTTGACTACGATGAGACCTTCTCACCCATAGCGATGCTTAAGTCCGTCTGAATCATGTTAGCAATTGCCGCATTTTATGATTATGAAATTTGGCAAATGGATGTCAAAATTGCATTCCTTAATGGATATCTTAAAGAAGAGTTGTATATGATGCAACCAGAAGGTTTTGTTGATCCAAAAGGTGCTAACAAAGTGTGCAAGCTCCAATGATCCATTTATGGACTGGTGCAAGCCTCTCGGAATTGGAATATACGCTTTGATAGTGTGATCAAAGCATATGGTTTATCAAAGTTTTGGAGAAGCTTGTATTTACAAGAAAGTGAGTGGGAGCTCTGTACCATTTCTAATATTATATGTAGATGACATATTATTGATTAGAAATGATACTGAATTTTTGAATAGCATAAAAGGATACATGAATAAGAATTTCTCAATGAAAGACCTTGGTGAAGCCGCTTATATATTGGGCATCAAGATCTATAGAGATAGATCAAGACGCTTAATTGGACTTTCACAAAGCACATACCTTGATAAAGTTTTGAAGAAGTTCAAAATGGATCAAGCGAAGAAAGGGTTCTTGCCTGTGTTACAAGGTGTGAAGTTGAGTCAGACTCAATGCCCGACCACCGCCGAAGATAGAGAGAAAATGAAAGTCATTCCCTATGCGTCAACCATAGGTTCTATCATGTATGCAATGTTGTGTACTAGACCTGATGTGTACCTTGCTATTAGTTTAGCAGGGGAGTACCAAAGTAATCTAGGAGTGGATCACTGGACAGCGGTCAAGAATATCCTGAAATACCTGGAAAGGACTAAGGATATGTTTCTCGTTTATGTAGGTGATAAAGAGCTCGTCGTAAACGGTTACATCGATGCAAGCTTTGACACTAATCCGGATGACTCTAAGTCACAAACCGGATACATAGTTTTATTGAATGGTGGAGCTGTCAGTTGGTGCAGTTCTAAGCAAAGCGTCGTGGCAGGATCTACGTGTGATGTGGAATACATAGTTGCTTCGGATGCATCAAATGAAGGAGTCTGGATGAAGGAGTTCATATCCGATCTAGGTGTCATACCTAGTGCATCAGGTCCAATGAAAATGTTTTGGGACAGTATTGGTGCAATTGCCTTGGAAAAGGAATCCAAATTTCACAAGAGAACCAAGCACATCAAGAGATGCTTCAATTCCATTCGCGATCAAGTCAAGGAGCGAGACATAGAGATTTTCAAGATACATACGGATCTGAATGTTGCAGACCCGTTGACTAAGCCTCTCTCATGAGCAAAACATGATCAGCACCAAGACTCCATGGGTGTTAGAATCATTACAATGTAATCTAGATTATTTACTCTAGTGCAAGTGGGAGACTGAAGGAAATATGCCCTAGAGGCAATAATAAAGTTGTTATTTATATTTCCTTATATCATGATAAATGTTTATTATTCATGATAGGATTGTATTAACCGGAAACTTAGTACATGTGTGAATACATAGACAAACATAGTGTCACTAGTATGCCTCTACATGACTAGCTCGTTAATCAAAGATGGTTAAGTTTCCTAGCCATAGACATGAGTTTTCATTTGATGAACGGGATCACATCATTAGAGAATGATGTGATTGACTTGACCCATCCGTTAGCTTAGCACTATGATCGTTTAGTTTATTGCTATTGCTTTCTCCATAACTTATACATGTTCCTATGACTATGGGATTATGCAACTCCCGAATACCGGAGGAACACTTTGTGTGCTATCAAACGTCACAACGTAACTGGGTGATTATAAAGATGCTCTACAGGTGTCTCCAATGGTGTTTGTTGAGTTGGCATAGATCAAGATTAGGATTTGCCACTCCGATTGTCAAAGAGGTATCTCTGGGCCCTCTCGGTAATGCACATCACTATAAGCCTTACAAGCAATGTGACTACTGAGTTAGTTCAGGGATGTTGCATTACGGAACGAGTAAAGTGACTTGCAGGTAACGAGATTGAACTAGGTATGATGATACCGACGATCGAATCTTGGGTAAGTAATATACCGATGACAAAGGGAAAAACGTATGTTGTTATGCGGTTTGACCGATAAAGATCTTCGTAGAATATGTAGGAACCAATATGAGCATCCAGGTTCCGCTATTGGTTATTGACCAGAGATGAATCCCGGTCATGTCTACATAGTTCTCGAACCCGTAGGGTCAGCACGCTTAACGTTCGATGATGATCGGTATTATGAGTTTATGTGTTTTTATGTACCGAAGGTAGTTCGGAGTCCCGGATGTGATCATAGACATGACGAGGAGTCTCGAAATGGTCGAGACATGAAGACTGATATATTGGAAGGTTATGTTTGGACACCGGAATGGTTCCAGATGAGTTCGGGCATATGCCGGAATACTAGGGGGGTATCGGAACCCCCCGGGGGCTTAATGGGCGTACATGGGCTTTAGTGGAAGACAAAGGAGGCGGCCAACAGGTGGGGCCCCCCAAACCCAATCCGAATTGGGAAGGGGGCGGCCCCCCTTTCCTTCTTCTCCTCTCCCCCTTCCTTTCCCCTCCTAGTAGGACTAGGAAAGGGGGGAAACCTACTCCTAGTAGGAGTAGGAATCCCCCCTTGGGGGGGCACCATGAGGCCGGCCGGCCCCCTCCTCCCCTCCTTTATATACGGGGCAAGGGGGCACCCCATAGACATACAAGTTGACAATTGTTTTAGCCGTGTGCGGTGCCCCCCACCACAGAAACACACCTCGGTCATATTATCGTAGTGCTTAGGCGAAGCCCTGCGTCGGTAACTTCATCATCACCGTCAACATGCCGTCATTTTGAGGAAACTCTCCCTCGGCCTCAGCTAGATCTTGAATTCGAGGGATGTCACCGAGCTGAATGTGTGCAGATCACGGAGGTGCCCTGCATTCGGTACTTGATCGGTTGGATCGCGAAGACGCTTGACTACATCAACTGCGTTACTTAATGCTTCCACTTTCGGTCTACGAGGGTACGTAGACACACTCTACCCTCTCATTGCTATGCATCCCTAGATAGATCTTGCGTGATCGTAGGAAAAAATTTGAAATACTGCGTTCCCCAACAGGGACGGAGGGATCCGGAACGGGCAGAGGCGTGTTTGGATGGGGGCTTGGTGGATCTGGTCCCGATCCGGACCGGATCCCCGGCGATGCTCCGGTGACGAGGCGGCCGGCGACGGACGGCGGACGGAGCAGCGGCCGGGCGACGCGGGAGGCGGCGGAGGCGGCGCAAGGCGGCGGCGCGCTGGAGGTGGGCGGCATCGAAGGCCGGCAGCAGCGCGGCAAGTGGCGCAAGGCAGCGGAGGCGGCGCCGGCGCGCGCCAGCGGGGACGGGAGGAGCTGGGCGGCACGGCCGGACGGGCTCGCCCGGGCCCGATTAGGGTCCGGCGGGCCGCGCGGCGGCGAGGACGCTGGGTGGACACATGGCGGCTCCTGGTTGGTGGAGGGCGGTGGCAGTGGATGCGTCCGGCCATCGGCGGACGTGTCCGGCGGCGCGGAGGAGAGGGAAACTAGGGTTTGCCCGTGATTTCGGAGGGGGGGGGGCTTTTATAGGTAGATGGAGCTAGGAGGGTCCAAATGAGTTGCGGTTTTCGCCCACACGATCGTGATCCAACGACGGATAGCATGGAGGGGGTTTAGATGGGCTAGTGGGCTGTTATGAATGGGTGTTGGGCTGCAAAGAGAGAGGGGTTTCGGCGGTTACACAGTTAACCGTTGGGGCATCAAACGAGCTCCAAATGGAACAAAATTTGACAGGCAGCCTATCGGTGGTGTACCAAGGCCACTTGACAAATCTCGGCCCATTCCGAGAACGTTTTTCTCCCGCTCACGAAAGGAGTTCTGAGAGGTGCAACGGGTGCATGTGTGAGTGTCAGATTCCGAAACGGACAACGGGGTAAATGACCGGATGCATGAGACGAACACGAATGCAAATGAGATGCACATGATGACATGAGATGAAATGCATGACATGAACAAAATGCAAAACGAGGACAAAACCCAACCACGGAGGATATAACATATAACATTGCCGGAAATGGCAAGAGTTGGAGTTACAATTATGGAATGTTACATCCGGGATGTTACAACTCTCCACCACTACAAGAGGATCTCGACCTGAGATCTAGGACTGAAAGAACTCCGGATATTCGGAATGGAGGTGATCCTTGCGCTTCCAAGTAGCTCTCGGTCGGAATGGTGAGACCACTTAACTTTCAGGAATTTGATAGACTTGTTGCGAGTTTTGCGCTCAGTTTCTTCAAGAATGGCAACGGGATGCTCATGATAAGACAAATATTCTTGGAGGTCAATCTCTTCAAAGTTGATAGTGTGCTCGGGCGTCTTGAAGCACTTGCGAAGCTGTGACACATGAAACACGTCATGCACATTTGAGAAGTTGGACGAAAGCTCAAGCTGATAGGCGAGGTCGCCTCTTTTGCCAATGATCTTGAAAGGACCCACGTATCTCGGGGCAAGCTTCCCTTTGATACCAAAGCATTGAGTGCCTTTCATTGGAGAGACACGGAGGTACGTCTCTGATCTCGTAAGCCAAGTCACGGTGCTTGCTATCATAGTAACTCTTCTGGCGCAATTGCGCAGCTTTGAGATTTTCATGGATGACTTTACACATTTCTTCAGCTTCTGTGATCAATTCAATGCCAAGAAGTTGGTGTTCACTAGTCTTGGACCAATTAAGAGGAGTACGACACTTCCTGCCATAAATAATTTCAAATGGGGCCTTGCCCGAACTTGCTTGGAAGCTGTTATTGTAGGAGAACTCGGCATATGGAAGGCAATCTTCCCAGTTCATACCGAAAGAGATGACACAAGCTCTGAGCATGTCTTCAAGGATTTGATTGACTCTCTCGACTTGGTCACTTGTTTGAGGATGGAAAGCCGTATTGAAGCGAATGTTGGTGCCCATGGCCTTCTGGAAGGAGTCCCAGAACTTGGAAGGGAAAATGCTTCCGTGGTCTGAAGATATCAATTGCAGAATTCCGTGCAACGAGACAATTCTGGAGGTGTATAGCTCTGCCAACTGAGCTACCATGATAGATTCTTTGGTTGGAAGGAAATGAACCACTTTTGTAAGCTTGTCGATGACAACAAAGATAGCATCATTCCCACACTTGGACTTTGGGAAGCCAGTGACAAAGTCCATTTTGATATGATCAAACTTCCATTCTGGAATAGCAAGAGGTTGGAGGAGACCAGCTGGTCATTGATGTTCTACTTTCACCCTTCGACAGACATCACATTCATTCACGAATTGAGCAATCTCTCGCTTCATTCGAGTCCACCAAAACGACTGCTTGAGGTCATGGAACATCTTTGAACTTCCTGGATGAATGGAAAGAAGAGAATTGTGCACTTCGTTCATTATGACCTTCCTTAGATCACCTTTAGGAACCACAATCCGGTCCTCGAAGAATAAGGTGCCCTTGTCATCAATGTGATAGCACTTGTATTTGGGTAAGTCCTTGGCAATACCATGTTTCACCTTCGTCACCATGGTATCCAGGAGTTGTGCCTCACAAATTTGGTCTTCCAAAGTTGGAGTGACTTGAAGGTTGTCAAGAAAACCTTGAGGAACAACTTGGAGATTGAGCTTGCGAAAAGCTTCACAAAGATCCGGTTGGAATGGCTTGAGAATTAAGCCGTTGCAATAAGCCTTTCTGCTCAAAGCATATGCAATCACATTCGCCTTGCCTGGAGTGCATTCAATACTTGGATTGTACTCTTGAATAATTTTTACCCAACGAGTTTGCCGGAGGTTGAGGTTGGGTTGAGTGAAGATATATTTGAGGCTCTTGTGATCAATGAAAATGTCCACTTGCCTTCCCAACAAGAGATATCTCCATGTTATTAATGCATGGACAACTGCCGCCAACTCAAGATCGTGAGTGGGGTAGTTCGTTTAATTTGGCTTCAACTGACGGGAAGTATAGGCAACAACTTTCTTCTCTTGCATTAACACGACACCGAGACCTTGCAATGAGGCATCACAGAAAACTTCGTATGGCTTGGACTCATCAGGAGGAGTTAGGACATGAGTTGTGAGGAGTTTCTCTTTGAGAGTGTTGAAAGCAATGTCACACTCAAGAGTCTAGGAATACTTGACGTGCTTCTAGAGGAGGTTGGAAAGAGGTTTAGCAATCTTTGAGAAATTCTCAACAAATCTCCGGCCTTAGCTTGCAAGCCCAAGGAAACTGCGGAGCTTCTTGACATTCTGAGGAGGTTCCCAGTTGACAATTGCATAAACCTTTTCCGGATTAATAGCAATGCCCTTGGCGGAGATGATGTGGGCAAGGTAAAGAACTTCATCAAGCCAAAACTCACATTTGGAGAACTTTGCGTAGAATTGATACTCTCTGAGCTTGTTGAGCACCAATCGCAAATGTGTAGCATGATCCTTCTTATTCTTGGAGAACACCAAGATATCATTGAGATACACTAGGACGAATTCATTCGTGTAGGGGTTGAAGATGAAGTTCATCATTCGAGAGAATGTTGGAGGGGCATTGATAAGCCCGAAAGACATGACAGTATACTCATAAGAACCAAAGCTTGTTCTGAATGCTGTCTTGGGGATATCTTCTTCACGAATGCGAATCTGATTATAACCCATACGGAGGTCAAGCTTGGAAAACACCTTTGCACCTTTGAGTTTCTCGAATAGCTCATTGATGTTGGGAAGTGGGTACGTGTTCTTGATTGTCTTCTTGTTCAATGGGCGGTAATCGACGCAAAGTTGGTCCGTGCCATCCTTCTTCTGGACAAAAAGAACACCACAACCCCACGGAGATGAACTTGGTCTGATCGGACCCGGACGCTCTTGTTCATCGAGTTGTTTCTTCAATTCCTTCAGCTCTTTTGGCCCAAGCTTGTAAGGACGCTTGCAAATGGGTTCGGTACCAGGCTCAAGATCGATAACGAACTCGACCAGCCGGTGAGGAGGCATACTCAGAAGCTCTTCTAGAAAGACATCTTGATACTCACAAACAACTGGAATCTGAGAAATAGCATCTAACTCGCCCTTCTCATTGAGAGAGAACAACCGAGTGGTTTCATCACGAGCGGCATAGATGATCACATCCTCAGAAGGGTGCGTCAATTTAATCTCCCTGGTGGCACAATCAAGAGCGGCCTTGTGCTGAGAAAGCCAATCCATGCCGAGAATAAGATCAATATTAGACTCGCGAAGAACCATTGGACAAGCCAGAAATTTATAATTGCCCAACTTGATGGTGACATCAGGAACTATCAAGTTGGCTCTCATTGACATCCTCAGAGAAACAACACCCATAGGATTATCCAGGTAAGACCAGGAGAAATCATGCTTTGCAAAGAACGGTCTTGACATGAGACAATGTGATGCACCAGTATCAAATAAAACTTTAGCAGGAACAGAGTTAATCGAGAGGTTACCCATGATCACATCTGAAGAAACCTCCGCTTGAGCTGCATTCAACATGTTCACCTTTGCATGCTTTGGATTGTGCTCGACAACTGCATTGCTTGAAGACCTCACAGGAGGAGGAGGCGGAAGGCACATCTGGGTGCACTTGTTTGCATAGTGACCTTTCAGACCACATTTGTTGCAAGTAACCTCTAAGAACGGACGATGATAAGGAGGAGGAGGACCACCTGTCCTTGGAGCTTGAGTCTGAGACTTGTTCTGATAGCCTGGGTTGGGTGGGTGGGAAGATCCATGAGCACCTGAGTTCTTCTACTGGTATGGCTCACGAAACGGAGGAGGTGGAGGAAGCCAGAACTTCTGTTGATTAGCTACCACTTGTGAGGAACAAGACGAGTGAACTGCATCCCTGATTCTCTTCTTTGAAGCCTCACACTTGAGCTGAGCAGCTTCTTGCCTGAGGGCCATGTTGTAGAACTGATCGAACTAAGTAGGCTCAACAAGAACGAGAGCTAACTGTAGATCCTCTCTGAGGCCACCCCTGAAGTGATAGATCATGCTCTTTTCATCAGGAACGTCTTGCCTTGCGAAGTGAGCAAGTTTCTGAAACTGGATGTTGTATTGGTACACGGACATACTTCCTTGCTTGAGATTGCGGAATTCCTCACGCTTGCTCTCAACAACACTTGTTGGAATGTGATGACCTCGAAAGTCCCGTCAGAAGTCAGTCCAGGTAATCACTCGAGCCCCTTTGGAATCTTTGTATTGGTGATACCGATCAGCTGTTGGTCCTTGAGCTGAAAAGAAGCGAACTTGACGTAGTCCTTAGGCTTGACATTGCTACATTCAAAATGCTTGTTGATGTCCATGAGCCAATCATCGGCATCCATGGCCTCGGCACAAGCGCTGAAAGACTTTGGCTGATTTGCAAGAAACTGGTTGAGGGTAGCAAACTGAGGCTGATTGTTGAATTGCCCTTGACCCTGATACCCTTGGTTGCCTTGGCCTTGGTTGCACTCTTGCAAGAGTTGCAAAAGCATCTGGGTATTGGCGTTGGTGGCTGCCATCACAGCTTGCCATGCCTCCGAAGGCGGAGAGGTGGCGGAGGGTTGGACTGCTCTCTGTCAGTACGTTGCAGATTCAGACGCATTGGGGGAGCCATCCTGAAGAGGGTGACATATGTTAGAATCATGATAGAAAGATAGACAAGCTGAATCAATGGATAGAAATGTGCAACGTATAGTCTTCACAATAACCACTCGAACAAAGATTGAACGAATGAATTCCAAAGTTAACATTACACGGCCATTAAGGTGAGAAGCCACTTTAAAAGAGAATGATGAATGAAACAACAAGGTACGACTGGAACAAATAAGTGGTAAGGATCACCCAATCCCATACCAATTATTTGCTAGAAGAATAACTAAGAGCTACTTGAATTCCCACCTATTAACTCCCGAAACTTTCTGGTTATGCAATCTGGTGTTGGGGATATAGGGAGGCACAATATATATCACACAACTAACAAGCCCTACACTCCAATTGTATCCATCCGTCAACACATAACCAAGAAAACTCTAGAAGTTGTGTACCTCAACCTTCGAAAAGCATCCGTTATACAAGTTGTGGCAATACTCCCGAACTCCCTCCCCAGTACTGGGTGGCGTCGAGGTTATCTCACCACTAACTGCATAAAGTAGATTTTCGATGTCGGCGAACTCAGGTATTCCAGAACTGCAATGATAAACTTGTGACGACAACACCTCGGAGCTCAACTCCCCGGGATACTGCCACAACCCCTAAATGTCAGGAGGCACCAAGATCAATGTTCTCGTCACAAGAATACCAGAATGATCCCAAGATACCTGCGTGATCCTAAAAAAAATTAGTGAAAATGAGGAGAGGAAAGTCAAAACATCTACGTCAAGAGTCCTCACCAGAGTGACGAAGGGGGCTGAGGAGTAAAAAGAATCCTACTCTCCGATATATATAATCCTAAGACTCACAACATTTTTGTTCTAGACTCAACAACGCCAGCTGTTCGATCAAGCAGGGGGCTCCTAGGTCAGGATGGCTCTGATTACCGACTTGTAACGCCCAAGATGCGGATATATCTCCCATGTGTCGAGGCACGACTTAGAGGCATAACCGCATTTTGGTATTGTCACAAGAAGGGTCATCTTCACACAATCCCATATACAAGAACAAGGAAGTAAATAGTTGGCTTACAATCGCCATGTCACACAATGATCAAATATTCATACATTAATCAGAGTACACACAAGGTCCGACTACGGACGAATCCAAATGAAAAGAAGACAACCCCAAATGCTAAATCCCGATCGCGTCCCTACTGGGCACCACTACTGATCATCCGGAAAGGAAACATAGTAACAACCAAGGTCTTCGTCGAACTCCCACTTGAGCTCGGTTGCATCACCTGCATCGGTATCAGCGGCACCTGCAACTGTTTTGGTAGTATATGTGAGTCACGAGGACTCAGCAATCTCAAAACCCGTGAGATCAAGACTATTTAAGCTTATAGGTAGGATGTGGTTATGATGTGGAGTTGCATCAAGCACTAAGCAAATATGGTGGCTAACATACGAGTACAAGAGTAAGATGAGAAACTACGCAACGGTCGTAAACTAGAAGTGATCCTGAACTACTTACGTTCAAACATAACCCCACCGTGTTCTCTTCCCAAACGTCGTCGAAAAGAGACCATCACGGTTACGCACGCGGTTGGTGTATTTTAATTAAGTCAAGTGTCAAGTTCTCTACAACCGGATATCAACAAATTCTCATCTGCCACATAACCGCGGGCACGGCTCTCGAAAGTTTAAACCCTGCAGGGGTGTCCCAACTTAGCCCATGACAAGCTCACAATCCACGGAGACAATCCTCCATCAAGGGACCCTCCGATCAGACTCGGAATCCCGGTGCACAAGACATTTCGACAATGGTAAAACTAGTCCAGCAAGACCTCCCGATGCACCGACCTAGCCTGATAGGAGGTGCGCGTATCTCGTTCTCAAGGTACACCGGATGAGCGAAGCGTACAGGTATATACCAAATACCCCAAGTTGCCTAGAGGCAGCCCCGCACGGTGCTCTAATTTGGACCAACACTCATGTGGAGCACTGGCCCGGGGGTTGATTAAGTCCACGGGGTCCGGAAAGTCCCTATGCAAGATTTTAGTTGTTATTAGGCAAATGGTAAAACCAATGTTGGGCCTTGCTGGAGGAGTTTTATTCAAAGCGAACTATCAAGAGGGGCCCATAAACCCTCATCGTGTTAGGGACGCAAAATCAAGGAACATAACATCGGTATGACGGAAACTAGGGCGACAAGAGTGGAACGGAACACCAAGCAAAAGGCCAAGCCTTCCACCCTTTACCAAGTATATAGATGCATTAATTAAATATAAGAAATATTGTGATATCCCAACATATCCATGTTCCAGCACGGAACAACCTGTAAGTCACCTGCAACGCTATAAGAGGGGCTGAGCAAAAGCGGTAACATAGCCAAACAATGGTTTGCTAGGAAGGTGGGTTAGAGGCTTGACATGGCAATATGGGAGGCATGATAAACAAGTGGTAGGTAGCGCGACATAGCGATAGAACGAACAACTAGCAAGCAAAGATAGAAGTGATATCGGGGGTAATGGTCATCTTGCCTGCAAAGTTCTCATAGTTGTCGAAAGCTTGCTCCTCGTAAACGTACTCAACAGGATCCTCGTACACGAACTCGTCTCCCGGCTCTACCCAAAGCAAGAACACAAGCAACAGAACAATGATCAATCACGGTGCAATGCACAAGCAACATGATGCAAGACATGACATGGGATGCAAGATATGATGAGCCATGCATATGGATACTCTGGAAGGGAAAAGATGATCATGGCATCAACTTGGCAAACCAAGCATGCCACTGGAAAGGTTAGGAGATTTCGTTAGAAATCGATATAAAGATCACTGGAAACGGATGCACGGTTTGCAAATGACGAGCAAAACAAGCACAAAGCGAAACTGCGCTTAACAACATCATAGCACTTAAGATGCATCATGCAAATATGATACAACACTCCAACATAAAAACACACCACATGGCAGTGAAGTACAAGTGAAGCTCTAGAAATCATGAACACTGAGCTCCTGCTAGAACTCACTAGAACAAGTCTAAAATAGCATGGCAAAAATGCAAATGATAACAGTTTACAGACTTAGCAGTTTTTCATTGATCTTGACAGAAACAGCATCAGGTAGCAAGGTTTAGAGCTAGTAAACTACAAGCTACAGGCACCTATCATGGCAATCAAAGGCATGGCATGCTAGTACTGAAGGCAATGAACAAAACTCCCTTACTGAACTTGAGCCAAAGATGCACAGAAAAAGATGCACAAAAAAGATGGTAGCATCAATGCAAACATGGCAAGTGATATGAACAGGTTTCAAACTTAAGAGGAAAATCATACATGGCAGAAACAGATTCATGATAGCAACTTTGCAAGCTTGTGCCACTCACCACAAAGAATTTCATGGCATTACAAAGCAACTAACAGTAAGAAGACACATTTATGAAGCTAAACATGGCAATAGCATGGTCATAGGGTGCATGGATCACTAGCAAAACACATGGCAAAAGTGCACTTCCTGTTAACAGACTGACAGCAATAATATTTAGCAAAAGGAGAGCATGGTAATGACAAGCTACAGTACCCCATAATTACAACCAAAGGCATTAATGGAAAGAGCATAAGCATGTATTCAAAACATCCTTACTGAACTTCATCAAAATATGCATGGATCTACTTGTGGCAACAAGTCAACATAGAAACCTAATGTGACAAGAAAAGACTTGGTAGAAAAACTAAGTGACTGAAATCAGCAACATCAAGTGGGCTACTTGGCATGCTTGTGCTAGTCACCACAGGACACATAAAAATACAAGGATTGCACCACTGTAAAGATGGCATGAAGATGCTCCTAAAACATGTAGACATGATGCTCAAAGGACAAACACACAAAAAACTATGAAAAAGACAAATCAACAAGTTATGATAGTTTCCAGCAGATAACATCAATTAGCACTTTTGCAATGGAGATTCGGGCATCCATGTGGACATTAACATGCATGCAAATGACACTAGCATGTAGAGCATCACGAGATGAACATTTCGGTATAACATGCATGCAAAACGGAGCTACGAGCACGGAGATATGACATGGCAAAGATGGGCACATGATGCTGAAATCCTGGGACTTAGAAGATTTGTACCCCGCGAAAACGTGGACGAGACGGTGCAGGACGGAGGGATCCGGGACGGGCGGAGGCGCGTTTGGATGGGGGCTTGGTGGATCTGGTCCCGATCTGGACCGGATCTCCGGCGATGCTCTGGTGACGAGGCGGTCGGCGACGGACGGTGGACGGAGCGGCAGCCGGGCGGATGTGGGCGGCGAGCGACGCGAGGCAGTGCAAGGCGGCGCCGGTGCACGGCGGCGGGGATGGGAGGAGCTGGGCGGCACGGGGACTCGGGCGAGCGGCGCGGCCGGACGGGCTCGCGCGGGCCCGATCCGGGTCCGGCGGGCCGCGCGGCGGCGGGGACACTGGGTGGACACGTGGCGGCTCCTGATTGGTGGAGGGCGGCGGCAGTGGATGCGTCCGGCCATCGGCAGACGTGTCCAGCAGCGTGGAGGAGAGGGAAACTAGGGTTTGCCCGTGATTTCGAAGGGGGGCCTTTTTATAGGTAAAGGGAGCTAGGAGAGTCCAAATGAGGTGCGGTTTTTGCCCACACGATCGTGATCCAACGACGGATAGCATGGAGGGGGTTTAGATGGGCTAGTGGGATGTTATGTAGGGGTGTTGGGCTGCAAAGAGAGGGGGGTTTCGGCGGTTACACGGTTAACCGTTGGGGCATCAAACGACCTCCAAATGGAACAAAATTTGACAGGCGGCCTACCGGTGGTGTACCAAGGCCACTCGATAAATCTCGTCCCATTCCGAGAACGTTTTTTCCCGCTCATGAAACGAGATCTGAGAGGTACAACGGGTGCATGTGTGAGTGTCGGATTCCGAAACGGGCAATGGGGAAAATGACCGGATGCATGAGACGAACACGAATGCAAATGAGATGCACATGATGACATGAGATGAAATGCATGACATGAACAAAATGCAAAACGAGGACAAAACCCAACCACGGAGGATATAATATATAACATTGCCGGAAATGGCAAGAGTTGGAGTTACAATTATGGAATGTTACATCCGGGATGTTACAGTTTTATTCATGTAAACAGAATAACAATTATTATATGACTTAAATGAATAAACGTATTACAATAAACATGATCTAATCATATTCATGCTTAACGCAAACACCAAATAACATTTATTTAGTTTCAACACTAATCCCGATGGTAGAGGGAGTGTGCGATGGTGATCATATCAACCTTGGAATAATTTCTAACACACATCATCACCTCGCTTTTAACTAGTCTCTGTTTATTCTGTAATTCCTGTTTCGAGTTACTAATCTTTAGCAACTGAACCGGTATCAAATACACAGGGGTTACTATGAACACTAGTGAAGTACACATCAATAAAATGTATATCAAATATACCTGTAGTCACTTTGCCATCCTTCTTATCCGCCAAGTATTTGGGGTAGTTCCGCTTCCAGCCCTTTGCAGTAGAAACACTCAGTTTCGGGCTGGGTCCAACTTTGGGATTCTTCCCGGGAGTGGCAACTTGCTTGCCATTTTTTTAAGTTCCCTTTCTTTCCCTTGCCCTGTTTCTTGAAACTAGTGGTCTTGTTTAACCATCAACACTTGATGCTCTTTCTTGATTTCTACCTTCGCCGATTTCAGCATCGCGAAGAGCTCGGGAATCATTTTCTTCATTCCTTGCATATTATAGTTCATCACGAAGTTCTAGTAGCTTGGTGATAGTGACTAGAGAACTCTGTCAATCACTATCTTATCTGGAAGATTAACTCTCACTTGATTCAAGTGATTGTAGTACCCAGACATTCTGAACACATGCTCACTAGCTGAGCTATTCTCCTCCATCTTGCAGGAAAAGTACTTGTCAGAGGTCTCATACGTCTCGACATGGACATGAGTCTGAAATACCAATTTCAGCTCTGTGGCGTTCAAAACCTTTTGAAGTCCCGGTAGCCATAAAGCATGGCACACTAAACTATTAAGTAGTTATCATATCGAGCTTGCAAACATTCATAACGTCTGCATCTGCCCCTGCAATAGGTCTGTCACCTAGCGATGCATCAAGGACATAGTTCTTATGTGTAGCAATGAGGATAATCCTCAGATTACAGACCCAGTCCGCATCATTGCCACTATCATCTTTCAACTTAGTTTTCTCTAGGAACATATCAAAAAAATATAGCATAGATATGCAACAACTATTAAGACTAAGTTCATGATAAATTTAACTTCAATTAATCAAATTACTAATGAACTCCCACTTAAATAAACATCCCTCAAGTTATCTAAGTGATACATGATCCAAATCAACTAACCGATGTCCGATCATCACGTGAGATGGGGTAGTCATCAATGTTGAACATCTCTATGTTGATCATATCTACTATATGATTCATGTTCAACCTTTCGGTCTCCAGTGTTCCGAGACCATGTGTATACATGCTAGGTTCGTTAAGTTTAACCCAAGTATTATGCATGCGTAAAACTATCTTACACACTTTGTATGTGAACGTAGAGTCTATCACACCCGATCATCACGTGGTGTCTCAAAACGACGAACTGTAGTAACAGTGCATACTTAGGGAGAACAATTTTATCTTGAAATTAAGTGAAGGGATCATCTTATAATGCTACCGACGTTCTAAGCAAAATAAGATGCATAAAAGATAAACATCACATGCAATCAAAGTATGTGACATGATATGTCCATCATCATCTTGTGCTTTTGATCTCCATCTCCAAAGCAACGTCATGATTTCCATCATCACCGGCTGACACCTTGATCTCCATCGTGGCGTTATTGCGTCGAGGTCGTCATGCCAACTATTGCTTCTACAACTATCGCTAACGCATGGTGATAAAGTAAAGCAATTACATGGCGCTTGCACTTCATACAATAAAGAGACAACTATAAGCTCCTGCCGGTTGTCGATATTACAAAACATGATCATCTCATACATTAACATATATCACATCATATCTTGACCATATCACATCACAACATGCCCTGCAAAAACAAGTTGGACGTCCTCTACTTTGTTTTTGCAAGTTTTACGTGGCTGCTACGGGCTTCAAGTAAGAACCGTTCTTACCTACGCAAAAACCACAACGGTGTTTCATCAAGTTTGTTGTTTTAACCTTCTTCAACATTGCATGGAAAACAAAAAAAATCTACGCACACGCAATGATCTATCCATGGAGATGCATAACAACGAGGGGGGAGTATGTCTACGTACCCTCATAGACCGTAAGCAGAAATGTTTAACAACGCGATTGATGTAGTCGAACTTCTTCGCGCTCCAACCGATCAACTATCGAACGTACGGCACCTCTGCGTTCTGCACACGTTCAGCTCGGTGGCGTCCTCCGCCTTCTTGATCCAGCAAGACAACGAGGTAGTAGATGAGTTCCGGCAGCACGACGACGTGGTGACGGTGATGGTGAACTAATCTCTGCAGGGCTTCGCCTAAATACTACGAAAATATGACCAGGCGTGTAAACGGTGGAGGAGCGTCGCACACGGCTAGGCAATTGTCTGTTGCGTGCTAGGCGCCCCCTCCCACATATATATAGGTGGGAGGGAGGGAGAAGCAGCCAAAGGAGGCGCCCAAGTAGGAGCAATCCTACTTGGGGTCCCTCCCAAGCCGCGCCCCCTTTCCTTATTTGGAGTGCGGGGAAAGGCAGGGAGGGTGGCGCCCCCCCCCCCTTCCTTTCTCCCATGAGAGGGAAAGGCTGGAGGGGCTGGCCATCCCCTTTTTCCTTCCCTAGGGCTGGCCAAACAAGGGAGGGGGCGCACCAGCCCCCTTGTGGGCTGGTCTGTCCCCTCCTTTGGCCCATAAGGCCCATAACTTGCCAGGGGGTGCCCGGAACCCCTTCCGATGACCCGATTCCTTTCGGGTAGGTCTCAAAACACTTCTGATGTCCAAATACCATCGTTCTATATATCAATCTTTACCTCTCGACCATTTCGAGACTCCACATCATGTCTGTGATTACATCCAGGACTCCGAACAACATTCGGTCACCAAAACATATAACTCATATAACACTATATCATTAACAAATGTTAAGTGTGTGGACCCTACGGGTTCGAGAAGTATGTAGACATGACCGAGACACTTCTCCGATCAATAACCAATAGCGGAACCTGGATGCTCATATTGGCTCCTACATATTGTACGAAAATCTTTATCAGTCGAACCGTTATGACAACATATGTAATTTCCTTTGTCCATCGGTATGTTATTTGCCCGAGATTCGATCGTCGGTATCTTCATACCTAGTTCAATCTCGTTACTAGCAAGACTATTTACTCGTTCTGTAATACATCACCTTGTGACTAACTCCTTAGTCATTTGCTTGCAAGATTATGATGTGTATTACCGAGATGGCCCAGAGATACCTCTCCGATACTCGGAGTGACAAATCCTAATCTTAATCTATGCCAACTCAAAAAACACCTTCGAAGATACCTGTAGAACATCTTTATGATCACCCTGTTACGTTATGACGTTTGATAGCACACAAGCTATTCCTCCGGTATCTGGGAGTTACATAATCTCATAGTCGAAGGAATATGTATTTGACATGAAGATAGCAATAGCAATAAACTGAATGATCACTATGCTAAGCTAACGGATGGGTCTTGTCCATCACATCATTCTCCTAATGATGTGATCCCGTTATCAAATGACAACATATGTCTATGGTTAGGAAACCTTAACCATCTTTGATCAACGAGCTAGTCTAATAGAGACTTACTAGGAACATGGTATTTGTTTATGTACTCACACATGTATTTAAGTTTCCGATCAATAAGGAAATATAATATAAAATAACAACTTTATTATTGCCTCTTAGGCATATTTCCTTCAGCAGACCGGCTGAAGATTAGGCCGATCACCTCGACTCGCTCGCTCAAGAAAACATCCCAACGCAGCCACGTGCGTACCAGGGCCTACGCGCTTACTCTCCCTTCCACCCATCCTTATCTCCTCTACCTTATCTGCTCGTGGACTCATTTTCCCTCAATCCCTCTTGCAATCCAACCGACGAGCCACACAGATGCCTCGCGCCACTCCGCCGCATCACTCCTAGCCGCCCACTACTCATCTCTCTCGTCACCAATGATGGCCACCCGCAGCTCGTGTAGACCCCCCTGCTAACAACCCCATACGCGCAAGCATTGCGACTCACGGTGCACAAGGTGGCCGCCATGAGAGATGCAATGGTGATGCATATGGGGAAGAGGGAACACACGGCAAGGATTGTGGTACTACAACCCGCACCTGGTGGAGTTGCAACCGTTAGAGTGTGGTGCTGGAACCATGGGGGAGCACCGGTGCCGTGTCCTGCCACCACCGACGGGGCGGATTGCTGTCATCTTTGCTGGAAGAGCTGCAACCGATGTATTGCAAAGCTGGAACCAGCGTCCGCCGGTGCTCGAACCAGACGCGCCTCTCACGGTCGACGTGTTTTTTTTGCTGGAACCACCATTATTTGTTGTTGGAACCTGCTAGGTTTTTCATTGCATTGACTTCTTATTCTGCTACTGGGTTTGTGCTGGTTTGCTGCATTGACTTCTTTTTCTGCTACTGTGTTTTTTGCTGGTTCCAGCAACTGTTTCATCAACGGAGCTGCAACTAGTTTATTGCAAAGCTAGAACCAACGTCCACCGATGCTGGAACCACGTATATTTTTGCGACAAGCATATCCATGTTTTGCTAGAACTACGGCTAGAACTACGCAATCTTTTTGCTGGATCCTTGATTTTTGCTGGAACGTCTTTGTTTTCTTCGCTACCAATGGCATCAACAACTCATGTCGGCGGCGAGCAAGGCAGCCGAGGGCAAGCACGGACAGCTCGGGGCGCCGGCGAGCATGGGGCGGCCAAGGACAAGCGCAAGGCGGCTGGCTAGCGCAGGGATCCTCTATTTTTTTTTCTCATGCACATGTGCGGGGAAGAAAGAAAGGAGGAAGACGAAAGGAGGGGTTGCATCGGACAGTTTGGAGAGTGCCAATCAAACGGCTGCGCGGCAGCCGGCCGAAATTTGGGCCAGAACAAGTCGCATGAACTCATTTGCGGTGGCAGCAGGGGCCTGGTTGGCTACCGGGTCGCGAGAGGGACATGTTCTGCCTCTGCATCAAAATGTGGCTTCGACTCAGTGGCATGAACTCACTCTGCTTTCTAATGAGTTGTCACCCTTTTGTTTCACCACCCTACTCTCCATCAATATACATGTTCGATAAAATAGAGCTGCAAAAATGCTATTGTCAAGTTTCTGCATCTTTCTTCTGCCACTGTTGCCTAGCGGGTTGGCTTCTCTGCCACTGTTTTCCAACAGGTTGGACATGGGGCTGTCTTCTGGGAGCATAAGCTCGGTTTCTCCTTGGAGGACCTGAATTGTTTTCCTTCTTGCCGCCGCCGCTGATGTTTGCCATGCCGGGAAGAACTGTTTCTGAAGTTGAGCTTGCTGTTGCTTCCCAAGAATTGGTGCTGTCTCCTGCACTTGTGGTTGGCTCACTAGCAGCAAGAGAAACATACATTCCGGGCTGTATGGCAAGGTCTTTCTTTGGTTCAATTAAACCATTCCGTTCTTGTTGCAGATTAAACAATGACCCAAATTTTTCTCTCCTCTTCTTCTCTGCCTCGGAATGGAGCAACTCTTTATCATCTACTCCCAGGTCAACTGTTAAACATGCCTACATGTGAACGGATAAAAATATATTTATGATGGATACCACTTAGGTGTAGCATATCTCTAAAGGATGAAATACTAGAAATAAATAAACTACGCTGAGAATCATGCAACTGTAAGAACTAACAGGTCACTAAAGGAAATTATATCCCTATGATAAATGATAAATTTACTAATTATTCCAAGGAAATTATATCCCTATGATAAATGATAAATTTACTAATTATTCCAAAGCAACGATGCAAATATGATGGAGTGCAAGGGATTTTATCTCTAAATAAGAAACTGATAATGCCTGGAAATGTTTAGATGGTTCACTTGTATTTGAATCATATCCACCACATACCATCAGCTGAGAAGTGTTTGCATCCAACAGATCACGAACATGCTCAATGTCCTTTTCATCAAACACTTTGCGGCAAACTGGACAAAATCCTTTGTGATGATTTGCATTATATAGCTTGTCTGAGTTGGACAATCTCAATCCTTCTGAAGAATCAATAACAAGTAGCAACAGAGAAGATTAACCAGTAGTGACATGTAACCAACGGACAAAATGGTATCAGCATGTATGTACAAAATTACGTTGCCAATAATTGATACTCTGAAAAGATGTCATGTAACGTGGTCAGCAAGAAATAGGGATCAGGAATGTACAGCAATCACTGGAAGTCGAAACTACATTTGTTTTATTTAAGATAATAACCTTACTGATAGAATGGCGTGAAATTTGGAACATGGCGAAGCATCACTGCAAACCAAAGATTTTCCGGACCCAAATTATCCAATAACCGAACTCACCTCCTTTCGTGGACAGAGATTGACAATGACTATTGTTCATTGGAAAATGTTTACAATCGCAGACCGGCCACGTCTCGCGCCAGTTGCTCCCACACTCGCCACGTCGTGTCATGGGCCCCATGGGCCCACACACGAAGCACCACCTCCCCCTTTGCCACATGTCTTTTTTCCCTCACTCGCACATATCTCTGGTATCTCTCTGGTCAGCTCCACCAACGAGCGACGCACAGAAATCCCAGCTCCTCTGGCGAGCCACGCCCCACAATGTCACAGGGAATTTAATCATTTAAGTCTGCTCCAATCCCCGCTCCCCGGTAACGGCCACTACAGCAAGACAGGGAACCTCGCCGTGCGACGGAGACGTTCGGGAGGCGGGGACGGTGCTGAGGGTGCTGCAAGGGTCGTGCGGCATGACGGCGAGCTACAAACCAACGCCTGACGAGCTGCATCCGGCAAGGCGACGAGTGACAATCGGTGTTCCACATAGCTGCATCCGGCATGGCGGCGAGCTTCAACCGGCGCTCGATGCGGCTGCAACCAGCACCCGCTGCTGCTGGAGATGACGGCCACTTGTGCTGCAACCGGCAACACCAGCACCAAAGACGATGACATGGGGATGCCGTGACCATGGTGACCACGTGCTGGAACAGGCCGGCGGCAAAGTTGCAACCCCGACCCAACTGTAGAAGCTGCAACCGTCAGGGGCTGCGGTGGGGTTCTTGCAACCAGAGGGCGGCGTTACCAGAAACAGACAATAGTGATGCTGCGACCTCATCCGCCATGTGCTGCAACTGATCAGCTGCAATGCTTCAACCGCAGCCGCCACATGCTCGAACAGGCCGAAGGCGATGCTACCACCGCGGACGCTGCATGCTAGAACCAGCTACATGGTGTGTTGTGGCAGGCGGTGTGGCTAGCTGCGACCGGCTCTGCGGGAGAGCTGCGAGGCCATGGGGACACTTGTTTCGACCACGAAGCGTGAGTTGTGCTGCAACGGGAGGGTGCAGCGGCCGTGACCAGACGCATGTAGCCGGTCATGCATGCGGGCTACACAAAGGCCGGCGTCTGACGAGGGAGAGGGACAACGTGCACCAAAGAGAAGATGGCTCGCGTGCGCGTCCAACTCAATATGTTTTGTACACAGATGATGCATGGGGTTGCTGCAGAGGTAGATTGCCGATATGTTGTCACAGAAGGCCAGCGTGGCGGAGCGCACCGAACAGAGAAGCTCACCAAGGTGCTGGCACAGCCACACACATTTGGCGATGCCAGGGGAATGTATATGGTGCTACCGATGCATTGGATGTCATAACATATTTTGAAATGCTTTTAAAAATCTAGCGCATTGGCACAACAACAATGTAGGTTGTCACAAATTTCAGATCAAATTTGAAACATTGTTCACGATACAAAAATGACAAATTTGACATCAATGTGATAATGGGCCATATCTAAAGCCCAACTTATGTTATGTACTATTTAGTGTTGAATTTTTCATTTTTTGTATTCCAAGCTATGTTCCGCAGTTTGGTTTGAAATCTTAGGACAACATACATTGATATTGTGTGAATCTGGTAAAAAATGAGAAATTTTCAAACATTTTAAAATGTGCTACGCGAGTTTGGTGCACCAGATATTCTCCCCGATCGACATAGGGCAGCTTGGCCTTCGTGTTCACCGATGTGGTAGACGGTTTGCAGTCCCTTGGGAGAGGAAGAAGCCCGTGGACGATCGAGTAACACTGATGCCGAGGAAGAAATGGAGCATGCCGTGGTCCTTCATGCCGAACTCACCAGTGAGCTCGGTGACAACAAATCAGAGAAGCGACACACTGGAGGCGGTGAGGACCAAGGTTGTCAGAATCGCGATTTTGAATCGGATCGGGGCTCTGATGGTAGAATCGTAAATCGTAGAATCTTCACTACCAGGATCGTAGAAACGTAGATTTTATGAACTAAAATCGTAGAATCAGATGGGTAAGTTTGGATCGTAAAGTCGTAGAATCGTATAACAGAATCGCGATTTTAACAACCTTGGTGAGGACGATGTCGTCGACATACAGCAGCAGGTACGCAACGCCGCCGTTGCCATTGTAGATGAATGGTGAGGTCTCGAAGTGTTGCGGCGAAGCCGATGGTGCGCAGGAACCTGACGACGAACAGGAACCAAGCGTGTGGCGCCTGCTTGAGGCCGTAGAGGGATTTCGTCAGGCGACAGACATGGTCCGGTTTGTTTGCATTGATAAATCCAGCAGGCTGTATGCAGATCCTTGAGCGTGTCAATGGAGGAAGGTGTTCTTTACGTCAAGCTAGTTGATAGGCCAGCCACCTGAGGCGGCGAGGGTGAGGACAACATAAATTATAGCATGCTTGATGACTGGTGAGAAAGTTGCCCCATAGTCGATGTTCGGACGCTGCCAAAACCCGGCGCGCTTTGTAGCGCTCTAGGGACACGTCAGCGCGAGTTTTGGGGTGAAAACCCCATTTTCCGGTGTTGGTGTTAGCAGGCGGTGGTTGGGGCACCAACTACTAGGTGGTCGCCGACGAGCGTGGTGAACTCGGCGCGCATGGCACCGAGCCGGTTGGGGTCGCGCACAACAGAGCGTACTGATTTGGGCAGCGGCAAGATCTCCGACTAGATCGAGGATGCAGCGACGAGAGCATAGTCAGTGTCATACTGCCGTCATACTGCCGGTTCGTCTGAACGATGCTGGCCTACGCACGGGTGATCATTGTGTGGGCGATGGTTGGAGTAGGTGCAATAGTCAAAGAGGAGGAAGCCGAGCCGCCCCGTCTGGAGTGGATGGCGTCAAATGAATCACCAAGACGCGCGAAAGAGCCCGTTTTAGTAGAGCCGCCCGATGTCGATATCGAACAAAGCCGCTTGAAAGGCTCGATGGCGTGAAGGAAGGCAAGGCAGCTGAGCCGTCCGACGAAGATCGCAGGGCGATGCTTGAACTAATCAAGCACGCGCCATGCAATGGCGCACGTGAGCCGCCTCAGGGATGGCGCTTGTATATGCGCGTACGCGCCACGGGCAAAGGAGTCGGAGCAACACCAGAGTACCAAAGCACCTGCATAACAGGCGGGGCAGGAGCGGAAGCCGGGTTAGTACTAGGTATATGCGCGTACGCGCCACGGGCAAAGGAGTCGGAGCAACACCAGAGTACCAAAGCACCTGCATAACATGCAGGGCGGGAGCGAAAGCCGGGTTAGAGCATCTCCAGCCGTTCAGCGCCCCCAGGGACTGAAATAGCGCCTCCTAGGGGCTAGCCGGCGCTATTTTGGCCGTGGGGGCGGTCGGGTTCCCAACCACCGCCCCAGGTCGGCCCCCAAACGCCGTTTTTCTAATTGAGGTTCGGCTAAAATTAGACGAAAAGACACGAATTCGGCTAAAATTCAGGGGGTTTCATTCATATTTGTACATAATAAAAAGACAATAAAAACATAAAAAAAACACCAAACTACGCCGCCCGCCGCCGCCCGAGCCTTCTACATGCCAAGGAGCTTGTAGAAGGCGGTGTAGTCGCCGTCGTAGCCGCCGTCATCCTACATGCCGCCACCGCCGTCTTTGCTACACCCCTGATCTGCGTCGCCGATGCGGGCGGGGTTGGTCGGCACCGGCGCCTCCTCGTCGCTGTCGTCAAGGACAACGACGCCGCCCTCGTCGCGGCCGCGACGCCGCGCGGCGATCTCCTCTAGAGCACGGCGTTGGCGCTCCATTTCCTCTCGGAAGTAGTCTTGGCGTGACCACGCCAGGCCGTCCTCCAGGTCGGCGGCCATGGCCTCGTGCTCCTTCATGGGAAGGAGCGTCGGCTCAGTCTTCGGCTTGACGAGGCTAGAGGAGCGAGGAGAAGGGACACGACCGCCCTCGTTGATGACGAGGGCACCGCCGCGGGTGCGTCGCCCGAGCGGCGTCTCCCGCGGCTCCGGCTTGACGGGGAGGAGCGGCGACCCAACGAGGACGACGACGCTGTCTCCATTAGCCTTGGCGTCCAGGAACTGCCGCGGCAGTGAGAGGAGGGGGCAGCCTGCCGGCCTCGATGTGCTCGAGGACGGCTTCGAGAATGCACCCGGGGACGCCCCACCATTGACACCGCCCCTCGGAGTTGTGGCGCCCGTAGGGTTCAACGCCGTTCGTGGAGGCGAGTTGCTTGGCGTGGTGGCGCTCGAAGTACCCCGTCCACAGATTGTGGCTGTCAGGGGCATACCTCGGTTGTTGCCGCGCGTGCTCCGGCAGAGATGCCCGGATTCGCGCGATCTCTGCGCGTCGTTCAGCACCAGGACTCGCCGGCGCTGAGCCTCCACGATTCCGGCACCCGCATGTCGGGCGGCGCCGGGTAGTCCACCTTGTAGAGGAGGCGAGCCTCCGCCTCGTGTAGGTGGCGGCCTAAGCTGTTGGCCGCCGCTCCGTCGCCGGGGAAGCGCTCGGCCATGGTGTCGCGGCTTGAGACACGGGAGAGCGGTGAAGGAGAGAGGGGCTTCGGCGCGAGACGAGAGAGTTGTGGCGAGGCAAGTGTGCGGCCAGCGACGGGGAGGGACGGCTTTTATAGCGACGAGTGGGCGGCGAGCTGGCAGCAGTAGTGTGGACGCGTGGCGGGAGGGGGCGGGGCACGCGGCGGCGCGCCTTCAGTGCGCCACCCATGAACCAATGGAAGGCTAACCGGTGACAGCCTTCGCATTGATTCCCGCGGGATACTGAGGCGATGAGGACGACGAAGATTCTCAGCGACGCGCAGCCGCTGACTAGGCGGGCCCACCAATTTTTGCGCCAAATTTGTTTCCCCTGGAGCCCCTAGGCGCCCCCAGCGCGTCGGGTTCAGCCTGGGTCCGCCGGCACCAATTTCGGCCCTAACCAGCAAAATTTAGGCTCGTGGGGGCGCGACTGGGCCGATTTTTTAGAGCCAGCGATAAAAATGGGGCTTGGGGGGCTGTTGGGGGGCCGAGTAGAGATGCTCTTAGTACTAGCAAAAGGGAAGCTTGTTTCGTCAAAGCAGAGATGCCAACACGTGAGCACGGGAAGGGTAATCGAATCAAAACAGCGGTAGCCACGGTGATTGGCTGGAACACACACAACAGAGCAAAGCGTGAGCTTGTGTCAGGGCATAGACGCTATGTTGGGGAAGCATAAACACTCAAAAGCGAACAGGAGAGAGCAGTCAGGTGCGATGCAGAGTAGCTCGAGCGGCACAGCCTGCAATTTTGGAGAAAAGTGGCAATGTTGAGTGCTTCGCCTCAGAACCACAGTGGCATGGAGGTGTGGAAGAGGAGCGAGCACACACCGTCATTGAGGGTACAAAGGATACTCTCGGCTATGCCATTCTGCTGGCTAGTGCATGGATAGGAGAGGAGCACGGTACCATGGGTAGCGAGCAGGGAGCGCACGGTAGCGTTATCAAACTCATAGCCGGTGTCGGTTTGCAGAGAGAGAATGGGATGTTTGAACTGTGTTTGAACATAGGCAAAAAGGATATCAGAACTGAAAGTAAATCCAATTTGCGTTGTATAGGAAATGTCCATATATAATGAGTAAAATCATCAAGGATAACAAGGTACGATTCATAGCCTGGCACACTTACAACTACTTCAACTGGAGAAGTTCAAATATCTACATGGAACAACTAAAATGGAATGAAACTACACGCCAAAGACGGCTGAAACGCAGGCGTGTGTTTGCCACAGCGACAAGTGTGGCAGGTGTGTGACACAGCTGTTGTGGCTAATCGGGTACTAAAAGAGCGAGGCAACATTCGAATGCCTGAGACGCTGGTGCCAGAGATCCATGATGACCACACAGGAATAAGTAGGAGAAGAGCGAGCCATGGGCATGCTAGCAACAAGTTAAGGTTGATGGTGGAGTTGCTGCGCAAAATCACCGTCCGAGTGCGGCAGTCCTTAATAAAAAAAAAACAAATTCCTCAAACTGAACAATGATGGGATTATCTCAAAAGGAAGCTGGTGAACGAAAAGAAGATCCTTACTAAAGAAGGGAGAAAGAAGCACATTGCAAAGACAAAAGGGGGAGGAAAAGGTGGCAAAAGAGCCGACACCAATGTTAATGATGGGGAGGTGATTACCGTTACCATCGATGGAGGAAAAGGAGGAGGGACGGAAGTGTTCAAGACTACCGGGCACGAGGACATGTGCGAGGATGCGCCAGTGTCGAGGTACCAACCCGGCATGTTGCCTAATGACGAGGGCCCTGCTTTGGCGCTGTGGAGGGTGGCTTGCAGAGAGGCCATGTCCAATGTCGGTGTGGGTGCAGGGCACCAAGGCTAGCGGGAGCAACATCGGAGGGTCCCTAGCAGGGATAGAAGCCGTGCCATACGTGTCATGCGCCATGGGTGGAGCCGAGGCCAGCATGGTGTGTTGGTGCGGGGTACCAGGCCGAGGTTCAAGCACGCTAGCGCTCGAAACGCGCCAGGCCATGCCTGCACGAGCCCCGTCCAAGAGCTAGAGCGAAGGGCAGGAGCGGGAAACCACGACACCCGTGGTGGTGATGGAGCCGACAAGGGGGGCCACACCCCCACCCCCGGTTGACACGGACTTGTTTCTTCCCGCACCCACAGCCAACAACAGACAAGGTGTCAGCGCTACTAGGTGTTGGAGAAGCGGTACTGCCGCGACCGGCGATAAGGCGTGTGCGGACTAGTCGACGTGGTGCTCCTCGAGCAGGATGAAGGAGCGTGCGCACGCAAGGCGATGTGATGGATGGCATTGTGGTACCGACAACCGAGACCGTGCAGCAGGTGGAAGACCTGGAGGGTCTCGGTGACCGGTTGACCGAGATCGGGCAGTTCACCGGTGTGAAGCTTCAGCTTGTAGTATTGCATGATGGAATGTCGCACTGCTCAACGGCGTCGTACTCGGCACCGATGTAGACGGCGTGGGACAACTGATTGGCAGTGAAGAGCATGGAGAAGGTGGTCCAAACAACGAGTGCAGAGTCCCCGAGCTGCATGCCAACTCCCCGAGCTGCATGCCAACGTCAAGGAGTCCCGAGAGACGGTCGTATACAACCCGTGCACAATCGCGTGATCGGCCATCAGCTACTCATGATCGTCCGTGCGGGGAAGAGCAGTGGAAACATGGTCACGCAGACCAAACATGTCAAGGATGGCGTCGAAGTGTTGGTGCCATTGAGCGTAGTTGCCAGCATTGAGGTCGGTGGCATCGGATGTCAACCATTTGAAGAACGATGGCAGGAGTGAGCGGAGCTAAGCCAACAGCAGCAGCCGGATGGTAACCATTTGAAGAACAGAGGCAGGAGTGAGCGGAGCTACGCCAACAGCAGCAGCCGGCGCAATGCGGAGCACTGGAGCAGCGACCTTGGGTGGAGGGGGGGCAGCGGGGAGGACACCGTCGGCGTCATCACCGTCACAGGATGCAGGAGTAGATGGGGTTGAAATCCATGGCAGCGGCAGAAGGATCGAGCGTGAAGTGATAAAGGTCCTCAGTGTCTGTTATGTATTAGCTCTCTTGAGTATATGTATTGCAGGCCTCAACCAGGGCTGATCGTGTGCCACTACCATATCAAGCACGATGCCCACTCACGCACTGGGCAGAGCACGTACAAGGAGAACGTGTGCAGCAACCGTGCACTTGTACACACAAACTGACCATACTAACAACTTTCTATAAGAAACTACTGAATGAACAACTCATGTGTGATTCAAATATTAATCACTGGACCTAACATATTTGTAGAGAACTACTCCCTCCGTTCGGAAATACTTGTCCTAGAAATGGTTGTATCTAGACTTGTTTTAGTTCTAGATACAACCATTTCTAAGACAAGTATTTCCGAACGGAGGGAGTAGTTCTGAAGTGCGCGAAACTGATCCAGGCAATATGCACAAAGAACAAGTGTTTTTAAAAGAAAGGAAAAAGGTAAAAATAAGTCTTCTCGCACCTCCGGTAGATACTGTTGCGTCTATCTTCTTAGAATTGGCATCATCATGCTGGAGCCAGCCCCACCATCTCATAATGCAGTCACTGCAGTGGCAAAATATTAATCATCATCAGAGAATAAGCTACTTCCTCCAATCCATATTAATTGTCGTTCCTTTAGTACATCTGACAATTAATATGGATCGGAGGGAGTACTTTTCTTGGTGGGGCAGAGAATAAGCTACTTGTACATATCTGTAGCAAAAGGAATGGCATCGACCTGTGAAAACAGTGGTAGCATGACATCAACTTCATAAATGGCAAAGCAGAATCATGATTATTCTCTGAGACTAAAGGATACAGACACAGTGGACAATCCCCGGCTGGATGATTCATATTCGAGAGGATCTCTCCAGCTTCCTGCACATGAAGTTACTTCCATCATGTGAAAACAGAACATTATGCAGCCTCTTCGACAACAACAATCATATTATGCAGAATTTTTTGCAACAGACTCCGGTAATACCGTAATACCCATTGAGCAGTGGAACTGGGCACATGGGAAATACAGAAGGTATGCTCGTGTGTATTACAAAATCTGTATACACAACCCTGGTTTGAGTTTTGAAAATATCTAATAGCTGCAAATATCAACTGAAACTTCCTAAAGATACAGGACATCATAGTTTGCAGAACAGCCTAGTATTATTTTGATGGCACCTTATCTTACCCCTTCCTTTACTATATGGATGTGCAAGAAGTGATGTGAACTGCACGTAATACCACCATTATAGCACGTCAGGACCCTGACAGTGTTAAGAATCAACACTTGATCAAAGTGCAGTTAATATACTACCCCTATAAAAGAACCAAAGGGGCTGACCCAAACCATCTCAACCATCTAAGTACGAAATCTAAAGATCCAAAACCTCCCAATGTTGAGCGCACTAACAAGCCACTAATCCCACCCATCAAGCTTTTCGTACCCACCCATCGGGTTCAGAAGCCAGAGTTTCTGGCTGGCATATCTGAAATCCATCTAAATTCCTCACAATCAACATCTGAAATTGTAATTCCCTTGCCTGCTGTTACTGTCTACTGAATATTTCGGTCCAACCAACACCGGACCTGACAATTGGTATTCAAAGCTAGGTAAATCTTTGGCGGCAAGCTGGATCTGGAGACGGAGCAGAGTTAGGCTTCCTGTAAATCCTCTTCTTTGGTCCCTGGTCCCGGCGGCAGCGATTCTTTCAGGTGTAGTTTTGGTCAGGGAGTACTGTTACTTAAGCTTACTGCTTTAGTGGTAAAATCCCACCCGCCCTCCCACTCTGGTGTACCTTGGTGGCGGGCGGCCCAGGAGGCGGTGATCGGCAGTGGCAAGATCTGCTACACAAACTTAGGCTGTTGTCAAATTCCTTCCTTGGCGGTGCAGATCATACCAGCAGTGAGGTTACAAGGTATCTTACAGGCCTCCAGTTGATCTTGTTGGTTTACAATGGGTGGTGATGCAGATTCTGGCAGTACTGAGCATCTAGAGTTGCAATCTGCAACTGGATGTCAAAACCTTGCAAACAAACTGAGAGCTTGACAGGAAAGAGTTCCTAGAGTTCAGTGAGCATGTCACCAAAAACTTTCAGAACATGCAGAAAACCCTCACTGATTTGCCAACTTCTCTGACTCGGTTTGTTACCACTTTCCCCAAACCCAGAGAAAACTCACCCACTGCTCGTAAGGGTGGCCAAACAAGTGTCCAAAATCACACTCCACAAGCCCCCCGAGGAATCATGTAGGTGGTCTGCCAACACCTATAACTGTTGGTTCTGCAGTCCTACATGATGTGCAAACAGGCAGAGAACTTCAGTTGGATCGCAGTAGCAAAAAAACCTATAGACACCGCACCACCACTTTGCTCAATCCAGACCACCACCTCCTGTGCTGAAAACAAAAATCCCAATGGGATACAAAATCAGTTGGCTCTCCCCAATACTACTGCTGAACATGAACCAAGTGGACGAACATCATGATCATCGGAATATGAGAGCAAGTGCCTAGAGAGCAACAGTTTGACAATAGAAGACAACATGCTCTAGTGAAACGTGCAAACATGAATATCCCCAAATGTGATGCGAGAACTCCCCCAGAGTAGAAAACTGGAATAGCACTGATATATCTTAAGAGCATCTCCAAGGGGAGTCCACTCCTGTCGTAGCCGCCGTTCGCCTCCCTCATAGCCGCCTCGCCATCCACCCACCCGCATGGATCTTGGGTCAGCGGAGTCAGCGGGGCTGCCCAATGCGCTGGCGCCGAAAGTGGAGAGCGTCGCCCGCAAGGACCGCCATATACGCCAGCACGCCCACTTGCTAGCTGAGAAGACGGCTGCGGTGAAGAAGATCGTTGACCTGGACATGGACATGGCCGCATCCAAACCGGTGTCATCCTCGACCACACCCGCAAGGATGCCGGTGTCCACGCCCTCGTCGGCGCTTGTGGTTAACGTCGCCATGTCTTCACAGTGGGGTGGGGGCATCCCGGATGGGTTCACCACAGACGCAGAGGCCTCCACATCCTGCGCGGACACGGGCTGCGAGTCGGCGCAGCTCCAACGGACGCTGACAACAAGCTCCGACGACGGACACGCCCACCAACTGTTCGGGGATATGGCTCCCCCAACTCACGTTTATTTTTTCATCTCATATGCATTTTTAGGAGCAAATTTAAGATGCTAGGCTCATTGTGATGCATGTTTGGGACGATTTCATGATGGACATGATTAATGATGGTCAAGAGCCTTCAAATTATGGTGATCAAAATTCGTTGACCTTTGAGGTTGCACAAACAGCAGGACAAGCAAAGAACATGACGAAGAGAAGAATTGCATACACAAACAAATAAGATACTTTGTCGATACGGGGCAACCTAGGGTCATCACTGTTAGAACAGGGTGCTGTGCTGTGTGTAGTTACCATATTGTATAGGGGCTTCTTTGCATATTTCCCTACATGTATATGTGCTGGCTTGTTGGCCCTGATAATGTACAAGCTCATTTTATAACATGGTATAAGAGCTAGGGTTAGGTTTCCCAGCTGCCGCCGCCGCCGCTCCTCTCTCCATCAAGCCTCTCCCCTCTTCTTCTTCCATGCGGACCTGCTGCTGGTAGCCGCCGCCGCCTGCTGGTCCAGGCCACCACCGTTCCAAGCCGCTGCTGCCGCCGTCTTTCTCGGCTGGCGCCACCGCCGCCAGCCTCCCTGGACGCCGCCCTCCTGCCTCTTCATCCGCAGCTGCTGCTGGAGACCAGCAACAGGCCAGCACATATACATGTAGGGAAATATGCAAAGAAGCCCCTATACAATATGGTAACTACACACAGCACAGCACCCTGTTCTAACAGTGATGACCCTAGGTTGACCCTCCCTGGACGCCGGCCCCCTGCTGCTGCTGGTCTTCAATGAGCTGCTGCTGCTGCTCTTCCTGGTATTCGACGAGCTGCTGCTGCTGCTCTTCCTGGTATTCGACGAGCTGCTGCTGCTGCTCTTCCTGGTATTCGACGAGCTGCTACTGCTGCTCTTCCTGGTCTGCTGCTGCCATCAGGCTGTGCCCCCTGCTGCTGCTGGTATTCAACGAGTGCTCTGCTCTGCTGGAATGGCGCCCTCCACCACCGGTGCTGTCCCAGTCCCACGATGTCCTGTTATCTTCAACGGACAGAACTATAGGGACTGGGTGCAGCACATGAAGCTGCACATGAGGGACCAGCTGGTCTGGGAGCACCTCTCTGGTGCTCTGCCTTGTCCCCTGCTGCCAACTCCTCCGGCTGAGTTGGCCTTCCTGGTTGATGCCGATGAAAGCAAGCAACGTGAGATGCTAGATGCCTTTGAAGATGCCACTGAAGAGTATCAGAATCAACTCCACCTGTACAAGCAATGGACTAATGATGATTCTCGAGCCTCTTCTATCTTGGTGAACAGCATGGATGTTGATCTCACCATGGATGTGGTGGCCCTTACCACTGCATATCAGATGTGGGAGCACCTTCGCTGTCGCTATGAATCTACAGGGGATGCCATGTATCTCTCTGTTATTCGTCAAGAGCAACAACTACAACAGGGAGATGCTACTGTGGATGACTTCTACAAGGAGATGTCAGCGGTGTGGCGTCAATTGGACTCTCTGGGAGCTGATGTTTGTCACAGATGTCATTGTTGTGTGCAGCAACAAGCTAAGCTAGAGGTTCGTCGCCTCTATGACTTCCTCACTCGCCTCCAGCCGGAGTACGAGCAGAGTCGTGCTCAGTTATTGGCAAGCCATCCTCGGCTCTCTACAGGAGCTGCGTCTACGGAGCACGGGTTTCTTGCCATCCTATTCAGCAGTCCTGGCTGCCCGCGTTCCACCACCGCTACCTCGTGTGCCCTCTTCTACACCGGTGGCAGCAGACTCCACTCGTGCCCTTTGCAACTACTGCAAGCAGGATGGTCACGTGATCATGGAGTGCATCAAGAGGGGAGGCAGGGTCGCCGTGGTGGCCGTCCTCAAAAGGACTCGGGAGGCTCCTCTAATTCTCGTGAGGCCCCCCTTGAAAAGGTTCACCAGGAGATGCTCACCTTGCTTCGCTGCCTTGCTGCTTCTGCACCATCCTCAAATTCTGTTGGTTCTGCTGGTCAGACGTCTGGTCCACCACCACACTCTTCGTCAGGTACATCTTCGCCCTGGATTCTTGATTCCGGGTACTCCTTCCACATGACACCACACATAGATCACCTTTGTGCTGTCACCTCCATGCCTAATCCACTTACGGTTCAGACCGCAGATGGCACTTCTCTTCCTGTTGCTGCAAGAGGGACTCTTTCCACGTCTTCTTTTCATGTCCCTTCCGTTTCTCATATTCCTAAAGTGACTATGCAACTTCTATCTGCTGGTCAACTTACTTACTTGGGTTGTCGTGTTATTCTGGATTCTGACTCTTGTTGTGTTCAGGATCGTCATACGGGGACTCTGGTTGGGATCGGTCCTCGGCGCCATGACTCCCAGATACGTATCGTGAGGTGGCTGCTCATTCTGAATGGCAGCATGCTATGCAGAGGAGATTCATGCTCTTGAGCGCACAGGCACTTGGGACCTTGTACCCCTACCAACAGGTGTTCGACCCATCACTTGCAAATGGGTCTACAAGGTTAAGACACATTCAGATGGTTCTCTCATGTGTTACAAAGCTCTGTCTTGTTGCGCGTGGCTTTCAACGGGAGTATGGTCATGACTATGATGAGACTTTTGCTCCTGTTACTCACATGACCACTGTTCGCACTCTTTTGGCTGTTGCTGCCGTTCGGCAGTGGTCCATCTCTCAATTAGATGTCAAGAATGCCTTCTTGAATGATGAGCTGCGGGAAGTGGTCTATATGCAGCCGCCTCCTGACTATACTATCTCTAATGGCACTGTCTATCGCCTTCGACGCTCTCTTAATGTGCTGAAACAAGCTCCTCGTGCCTGGTTTGAGTGTTTCCCCTCCGTCATCATAGGAACCGGTTTCTCTGCTAGTGCTCGTGATCCTGCTCTGTTTATTCACACTTCTCCTCGCGGTCGCACCCTTTTACTACTCTATGTTGATGACATGATTATCACGGGGGATGACCACCAATTCATTGATTTTGTGAAGAAACATCTACATGAGCAATTCTTGATGACTGATTTAGGTTCTCCTCGCTACTTTCTTGGACTTGAGATCACTTCTTCCCATGAGGGCATTTATCTCTCTCAAGCGAAGTACATCCAAGATCTTCTCACTCGTGCCTGCCTCACTGATCAGCGTACTGTTGACACTCCTATGGAGCTTGGTCTCCACCTTTGTCCTACTGAGGGTGAACCGCTTGCAGATCCCACACGCTACCGCCATCTTGTTGGGAGCCTTGTCCATCTAGGCATCACTCGTCCTGACATTTCTTATGTTGTGCACATTCTAAGTCAGTTTGTCTTTGCTCCCACTCACCTTCACTACAGTCATCTTCTTTGGGTTCTTCGTTACCTTCGTGGTACTGTGACTCGTCACTTATTCTTCCCTCGCTCCAGCTCTCTTCAGCTTCAGGCCTACTGTGATGCGACCTGGGCCAACGATCCTACTGATCGCCGCTCTCTCTGCCTACTGTGTTTTTCTTGGCTCCTCTCTGATAGCCTGGAAGACCAAGAAGCGGACTATTGTATCCCGCTCCAGTGCTAAGGCTGAGCTGCGAGCTATGGCGTTTGTGACTGCAGAGATTACTTGGCTACGGTGGCTTCTTCAGGATTTCGGTGTTTCCACTGCTGCATCGACCCCTTTGCTCTCCGACAGCACTAGGGCGCTCAGCATTGCCCGTGATCTTGTTAAGCATGAGCTCACCAAGCACATCGGTGTTGATGCCTTCTACATGCATTCTCAGGTGCAAGGGAGGATTGTGGCCCTTCAGTATGTGCCCTCAAAGCTGCAGCTTGCTGATTTTCTCACGAAAGCTCAGACACGGTCACAACACAACTTTTTCCTGTCCAAACTCAGTGTCCAAGATCCTCCTTGAGTTTGAGGGGGGGGTGGGGTGTTAGAACAGGGTGTTGTGATGTGTGTAGTTACCATATTGTATAGCAATCACCATGGTTATGGATCCATTGCCAAGGGACACGCACAAGTCATATACAAAGGTTAATTCTATCCTTTATGTGTGTCTACTTGGTTCTCTCATGGATGGTATACTATTTGACCCTCCTTCCCTGTGCACCAATAGGCTTGAGTCGAATGAAGAGCACGCAATAGAGGAGGTCATGCATAGGAAAGCGCCCACACCATCCGCGGGGGAAGCCTGGAAGTGAAGGAAGAAACAACAAGACACTCACGTGGCGCAAGATGGCGAAGGATAGCCCATGCCATGTGATCGGTATAACCAACTCACCCCGCCCAGTTACATCGGCTGGAGCCTTGGCAGTTCTCCCAGTTGTACCAGGCCCGGTTACACTGGCCTTTTACCTCGGTTACACCGGCCCCCTAAAGTTTGCGCCACCAACCGTCTCCTCCATCTCGCGCCTCGCCTAACGACCTGTTATACCGGCCAAGTCAACGTGGTATAACCGAGTAACTGTCTGCATGCAACTTAAGGGCCATCGCCCGTGCATCTCCCTTCACCCACTTACCCCTTCATGGTTGGACCTATATATACTCCTCCCACTCCTAGATTTAGGGTTAGCTAAGATTTGAGACATTAGAGCTTGGCTCATCTACCTCCCCTTGTGGGGTCTACCTTCCCTAGTGGGATCGAGGTCATATTCATGGTGAAGACTCCATAGGAGCAGAAGACCTCCTAAGGGAGTAGATTCCTCCATGGAATGGAATTCAAGACCTCCTTGTCTTAGGACTTGGGAAGAACCTCCCACCTTGTTCTTGCTCTTCCTTGGATTTGTAAGAAGCCACATAAATCGTGTGGTGTGGATCTATGTTTACAAGAGGGTATTGCATTGGCATCACTAGTTATCCATGTGTTTCTCTTGTGTTTTCCCTTGATTTTTTCGTGATTTACCTTGTGTTCTTCATGTTCTTCCTCAAATCCACCTCCAATTCATGATCGGGGCCACCTCTTCGGTTTGCTCTATATCATTTGGTGTGTCACGCTTGTTCGCATACTAGCATGGATCCAATATGTGGAAGCGAGCAAAAGGGCTCAAAATATTGGGAAAATAAGTTTTAAATAGCCGGCTAAAGTTTGAGTAGGGTGTCACTAAATGGTATTAATGTACAATTGTACGATAAAGTTATAAAATAGCAGGTTATAGCCCCGCTATAGCTGACTTGGAGAACTGCCGCTATTTGGCATAGCCCTCTATTCAGAACTATGGGGAAAATCCACAAGTACTTCCACGAACACAAGCACTGCATGGAACCACATCCAATCCATAGTGATCGCAATGTAAGCTCTCTCCAGCATAGATGGGCCACCATCCAAGAGTCGATGAACAAGAGGAGTCGTAGAATAGTGATACGATGAGATGGAATGCAGAAGAAATACAAATAAGGATAACGAACCCGTATCCAGGGGAGTACGTTCGATGGAATAAGTTCTTAAGAGTTTTGTGGTGCCTATGCTCTAGTGGTGAATGGGAACCAAAGTGGCATTAGAGTTGGAAGCCATGTACGCTTTGTTTGCTCAATGGTCATCATCTCTCTTGCTTGTTTCATATCTTGCAATATGTTGACATGTGGGCTTTTATAGTTGAGGTTGGCAGACACATTTGTACAATCAAATTGAGAAGAAGCCGTTCACTATGCCGCATTGTTGGTTGGAATTGGAAGGGAAACCCAAGTGGGCAACCCTCTTTCGAGATCTCAAGAACCCTGACAAGAAGGAAACAATGATGGCTCAAGCTCCCACCAATATATTGGGGTAGATGAAGAGGATGAAACAAGTCGAGCGGCAACCAGACTTGGGACCGAACCGGAGAGAAGTAGGATCATGATGGGGAAGTGGGAGAAAAATAGGGTCGCGGGTGGTAGAGTGGCGAGCAAAATGTCGACCACATGGAAAGAACTCCTTTCCAACAAAGGCGTCAAATTGAAAAAAAAAGGACATCAAGGAGAGATACAAACTCTATTTGGATGTTCAAAGGGATAGGATGGAGTTCCATAGGGAGAGGGTCAGGAGAAGATGGATATTGAGAAGATGAAGGCATGGGAGCATACAGAGCTTCAGAAGGCAAAGGCGAGGGGGAGAATTGAGATTGATAAAGTGAGGCCTGCGAGGATCACCGAGGAGTGAAGGATCATGTTAACCGACACTAACCTCATGGATGATGAGGCCAAGATGTTCACCAACATGCACAAAGACATCAACGAGCGCAAGAAAAGCGCCTGATTCATTTGTTTTATCGGTTATCTTTGTATTGTTGAATTTTATTTGTCGTGGATCATGTTGGCTTGTTTGAAATGCTTAACTGTTGTGCTATATTTATTGTTGAATGATCTATAAACATTGTTCGCATGGATTTGGTGGTGCGGAGCACCCTACAGACATCACCATCAACCCCACAAGCTCCAAATGGGTCGATGACTAGAGCTCGCGCACGTGCCATAGACTGAGGTGAATTCTCTCCTACTTGAGCTCCCTATACATTTGGATGAGACTTGGCTACTACCTCAAAGTGGAACTCTATGTGTGATTAGGTACGATGAAGACCACCACGGGGAAGCAAGAAAGTAACGCCAGGTCCACGAGAAGGAGCAAAGAGGCATCGAAGAAGATGCCCAGAGATTGAAGACGAGCAAAAGCTCTCTGCATACCCCCATGCCCGCAGAGCCCTGCACCCCTATGTGCACCGGCTAACCCAGAAACTCTCTAGACATCTCGTGCGCACCTCGCTAACTCTCTAGACACCCCGTCCCACGCCCCCTTTACCCCGTGCGCATGTGCTTGCATGCGAGCAATGATCGGGAAACTTCCTCCCCTACCTCAAGCACCTATATATTTCGTACCTCTCCCATTTTCTAGGTTAGCAAAGCAAAACTAGATCTTGAGTGTCCTAGAGGATCACAACCTCCATATCCTTTGGATTTGAGAAGACTATCTCAAGACCCTCATCTCACTTAGAGATTTGGGAAGAACCCTACCTATTGCCTGTGGAGTGATTTTGAGGGGAACAAGAAGCTTACCTAGCCAATTGGGGATGATTTGCATGAAAAAGGAATTTGGGGGTTTAGGGATCCCAAACTTTAAAGTGAATATGTGTCTCCTAGGCTCCTGGATTAAGAGATATATCCATGGGGGTGGGTAACTCTGGAACAAGTAATTGATGACAAATACTCAAATACCTCCCCAAACGTTTTGATGAGCTCCTCCAATGCTTTCACCTTCTGGAAAGGAAAAGGGGTCACATATGTAATCAAAGCAATCAAGTTTGGTTATAGATGGATGGTGGGGGTGGGGTTAAAATTAGGTTCTGGGAAGATACTTGGATTGGTACAGCTCCCCTTGATGTCCAATACTGGGATCTTTACCTCATTTGCATGGAGAAGAATGTTAGTATCAAAACTGTGTGGGATTGGGACAACCTTAGAATTACCTTTAGAAGGTCCTTTACTCCCCAGATGATGGAGAAGTTGTCAGGCCCGTGGGACTAGGGGTACCCAAGCCCGTCTGCCTGCGGCCCGTCGCGTGGCGCCATCAAAAGGCCTGGCGAGGCCCAGCTTCAAGACTTCACGAGCAAGGCCCTCGTGAGGGCCCCCGCCTCACGAGTCATGCCCTCGTCACGACTCGTGGCCGCGGCTAGCGACGGGGAGGCGGCCGTCCGGCTCGAAGGCGCACCCGTCTCTTCGCCTGGAGAAGACTTGCGAGGGGGAAGAGCTTAGGGATGCTTGTTGCGCGTAAAGAAAAAGGGCTGGCGCTTACTCGTCCATGGCGACCCACTTTCTCTTCTTCAGGGCCTGCGGCAGCGCGCCGGGGCCGCTCTCAGGCCGGACCCTGTTCCCGGAGGCATGCGGCCCGGGGATCGTCGCCCTGGGGTTCTGCACGCGACTCGCCACGCTTGAAGCAGTGGCTGCGCCCCCGGACTGGACGGCACCGCCGGCGTTCGCTGGCGTACGAGCGTGTTGCAGGACGGCACGGGGAGGCAAGTCGACGCGTCCCTCCATAGTCGCCGCCTAGGACGCCTCGCCCACGAAGCCCCCGGGGCCTAGGACCACTAGAAAGGGGTTGTCCCGAGGCCCCTCGTGGCCCTCAGGGAGCAGCCCCCACTGATCGAAGCGCGGCATCCTCCCGACTAAGTCCTCCATGCTCGTGTAATTGTACAGAGGGAGCCCTTTCAGGGAAGCGCGCTTGCCTCTCCACTGGTCAAGATTTGGAGTATCCCACTCAGCACGTCAAGGGGCAGGCAGCCCGTCTGGAGCCTCATTGCATCTTTGGGGCCAATGAAGGCCCACATGGGGCGGGAATGGCGCTGGAGGGGGCAATTCGCCGCCCTCAGGTCAGCCATTCTCGCCGTGACCCGCGATAGCCTCGGGTCGACGAGCCCCTCGTGTCTCCACCCGGAGCTCGCCTCTGCCGGGCCGCGTCGACGTACACCCATTGCCTCTAGAAGCCCCCCGCCTCGGGGCGGATCTCCATGTTGATGCCTTCGCCCGCCGTCCCGCTCACGGCACAGAGCGACACGCACCCGGAGTGCTATGTATCGGCAGTTAGCCGCAGTCAGAAGAAGTGGCGAAGCAGTGCCACTAAGAGGGCGACGCCCACAAAGGCCTCGCATAGGAATGCGAAGGCGGAAAGGAGGAGAACAAATTTCGGGTCAAGGTGCAACACATGAACCTGATAATGCGAAAGCACGACATTGAAGAAATCCAAGAATGTGGGCAGCAAGCCGGAGAAGAGAGCATCGAGATGAATGGCGATGGTGGTGGCCTCCAGCTCGATGGAAGGCCGCGAAGCGGGCCAAATCTTCATCGCCTTCCACTCGTTGGAATTGGCCACGATCATCGGGAGGACCTAGCGGTCGAGCGTCGTGGACCGACCCAGGGTGGGTTCCGGCCCCGCTCGGCGGGCCACCGCCGCTGTGGCCTTGCTCCTCTTGTTCGGGGGTGACATGGCAGCGCGGCGGAACAAGGGCAGCACAAGATCCGACGGGCAGGACGCAAGCTATCTTGAGAAGGAAGGAGCAGTGAACGGGCGCGCAATAAGGTACTAGCGGCCGCACGACCCGCATGGTCAGCTTTATGTCAGCCTGGACGGATGCCGAGGCATCGTGGGGAAGTGGGGGCGTCCCACGCCCCGTCGTGCGCCACGCGTCAAGCCTGGCCCGTGTCGCTTCGCCCCCCCCCCCTTCTTCTCCATTGCGAGCGGGGTCGTGCGCACCGCGGGCCCAGGGGCTACTGTCGGGCCCGTGGGACTAGGGGTACCCAGGCCCGTCTGCCTGCGGCCCGTCACGTGGCGCCATCAGAAGGCCCGGCGAGGCCCAACTTCAAGACTTCACGAGCAAGGCCCTCGAGAGGGCCCCCGAAGCGTCCGCAAGGGTCGTCTGGTGCCCCCGAGGGCTTCACGAGGGGCGGCCTCCCGAGGCCCCTCGCGGGGCGGACATCTCTAGGCTAGCCACCCCGCCTCGCGATGCATGTGGGTGACGCGAGCCACAACGAGCGAAGCCAAGAGGGCGCCGGCGAGCGCAGACAAGGACGCTTTCCTCTTTGGTGCTAAGGGAACAAGGACAGCACGCGGGTTCTCGAAGCAATCCCCAAAGGTTGCCATTCCAGTGCTAGAAGACCAAGACCGCAGGCTCGCCAGGACGGAGGTCATCACCGAGCCCACCGACGTGTCATGCCCAGAAGCTTTAGCGGGTGGAGACTGCTTTTGCCAGGATAAACTGTACTCCTGTCCCCTTTCAAAATTGGCCGTTGTGGCATCCTTTCCCGCCAAGAGCCTTCGGAGGAAGAGGACCAGGGCCGGTATAAATATAGGCTAGTCTGCATCGTAGAGAGAGGTCGAGTTCTGAGCCCTCCCGAGGCAGTTCATCCTTGTACTAGTTCATATTCATCCTCCCTCGCGAGGCAATCCACACAAAGCATGAGTATGGTCTTACACCGCAAGGTGGCCCGAACTTGGGTAAATCATCGTGTTCCGCCTTTCTTTCCTCTCGCTCGAGCATGCCGAAGCATCGCCGTGAGGCAGTGAGCAGCGAGTCGTAGCTTAGAGGAGCTCTTCGCACACACCCCAGTGTTCGAACCATTCCTTGGGTCCTCGGAGCCCCGATTCCGACAGAAGTGGCATGAATTGTTAGAAATAGCTAAGAGCATTACTTTCTCTGGTGATTTAAATGCCTTGATCTGGCAATTGGAGAATAATGGTGTTTATTCTACTAGCTCTCTCTACTCGGTTATTAATTTCTGGGGTGTGCAAAGAGTTTACATTCCTGCGGTTTGGAAGCTGTCTGTCCCTCCTAGGATTCATATTTTTCTCTAGCTGCTAGGACATAATAAATTAATGACTAAAAACAATTTGCTCAAAAGACATATAGACAAAGGTAGAGAATGTCTCTTTTGTGCCTGTGATGAAAATACCACCCATTTATTCTTTGATTGTGTGGTTTCCTCTGCTATCTGGGAGGTTGTGCAAAGTTTCTTCAAAAAGCCAGTGGGCGCCAATTATGAGTCAGTAGCTAGATTGTGGGTTTCTAACCAAAGTTCAAAAAAGCGTTGAGCGTTAATTATGTGTTCGGCCACCTACTTGCGCTTTTCTAGCTTAGGCGCGATTAGGCACAATTAGGCATTTCCTGCACAATTGTACGAAGATGGGCAACAAAGAGCAATTTGCTATCTAAAATAGTGCTAGAATGTAACCTGGAGGTATAAAATAGTGCTAACACTAACAGCAGCAACAACAGCGTACCAAGTACTAACACTACTCTATACTAGTACTAACTCTAATAGCAGCACACATGAGCATAATTTGAGCAGTAAGTGCAAAAAAGTGCATCGGCACCCAACAACAGAGCACCAACCCCAGGCCCCAGCATCAGCAGAGCACCAGCCCCAAGCCCCAACAGCGGCAGAAGAATATCACCAACAGCAACAGAGCACCAGCCCTCGCAGAGAACAAGGGGGCTCGAGGAAGAAATCGGGAAAGGAGGAATCAAAGGATCACCTAGTCAGGGACGCAAGGCCGAGATGGAACTCGATGTTGCTGGCAGCTGGGGGAGAAGGAGCTCGAGGTGGCTGGCGCTTGGAGGAGAAGGAGATCCAGTGGCGCAAGTCCTGCAGTCGGCTGCAACGTGAGCTGAGATCCAGCAGCGCGAGGAGAGCACCTAGACCTAACCCTAACACGCGATGTCTAACTTTGGTGTGTTCCCTCTCTCCTGCCGCCCGTGCCGCTGCTTTTCTTCAATTTGGGCTGCTCCCTCCCTCGCCTTTGTGCAACGTGCCGCTGCTTTTCTACAACTTCGGTTGTTCCCTCCCTTGCCTTTGTGCAGCACCGCGTGCGCTTAAGCTCATTATCCACGCGCCTATCGTGTAGAATAGAAAAGGCGCTCCGCCTAGTCGCGCCCCACGCCTTTCCGAGCGCATATGGCCTATGCGAGGCGTTGGGCCAACGCCCCACGCTTTTGCGCACATAATCGCTCGCTTCCGCGTGCCTTTTTGAACTTTGTTCTTCTAACAAGAAACGCCTAGTTCTAAACACGGTCAATGTTGTTGTTCTTTGGTGTGTCTGGAAATATAGAAACAACATGATTTTGATTCTCTCTTGGATTAGTATCAAACAGATTTGGTGGAGGATACTAAAAACACTCAGATCATGGCTGATCTTGGTGTCGGCACAACTGAAGGAATACATGGAAGCTTTCCTAGCATATCTACTGGAGTTCCTCAAGCAACCTCTGTTGATAGGAAGTGGCTAAGTTCCCTGGACGCGCCTGATGACCTGGGCATATCTACTGGAGTTCCTCAAGCAACCCCTGCTGATAGGAAGTGGCTAAGTTCCCAGGACGCGCCTGATGACCTGGGTGATCTCAGCCTAACTGACGATGAAGAGCCAGTTTCTCCAACTAGACAGCACAACTGTCAGTTTAGATGGCTCTCTCCGCTCCCCTCCCACCCCGCTCCTCCAAGCCCACCAGCCTTCTAGCCCCGTCGCCGGTGAATCCCCGCTGGTGACCCTCCTCTCTCCTGCCCCCCAGCCATGGTGACCCCCAGTGCTGACCCTGCCGAGCCCCGAGTGACCCTCTCCGACAACCGCGTGTCTTCCGGTGACCGCTGGTTCGACTCAGAGGGCGAGTCCTCGACGCGCTCGTACAGCGATGTCGCACGCACGCCGCCGGTCACCTCCAGGCCGCTCGCGCTTCCAGCCCCTGCCGCCGTCGCAGACTCACGGCAACCGGCCGTCGCCGCTCCACGGCAACCTGCCGCGAGCCGTCTCGGCCCCCGCTCCGAGGTGCATCGTGCCCCGGGTGGCGTCCAGGTGGATGCGGACGGCTTCCAGCGGCCGCGACGCCGGAATCGCCGCCGCCGCCCCCGCCAAGACGACGCGCCCAACTCCCTGCGGCCCCGGCGACGCAGCCCATCCCCAGAGGAAGCGGCGGGCCTCTGCTTCCGCTGCCTGGATCATCATCACCGCGTGCGCGACTGCACCAATGCGGTCAGGTGTCGTCGTTGCCTTCTGTCCGGCCATGACTCACGCTCCTGTACCCCTGGGAGCCGGGAAGCTGCAAGGCAAGCCGCACGGCAAGCACGCGCCTCTCCCAGACGCAGCGGCCCCGCTGCCGGGACGCGCGCTCCCCAGGCCCCGCCGCCACC
>NC_041386.1:263510523-263515053 GCF_002162155.2 Triticum dicoccoides | reverse complement strand
CGCGGTCGAGCCGGTGAGGGTCATCATGGCACACTCTGTCGAGATGAAGGAGGCGGAGGAGGTTCTGTCACGCGCAATGGTGGCTTCCATCACCGGAAACCGCCCACAAGTTTCCGCTGCAGAGGTCGCTGACCTGCTCCTCAACTCTCTCGAGCTCGCTGATGGTGACTTCACGGTCCATGCCCATCACCCGAAGGACTTCTTGATCCTTTTCTACTCGCGCACCACCATGCGTCGTCTCAACGGCGACCACTTCATCAGATCACCGCGATTCTCCCTCTCCGTCCGCCCTTGGAGCAAGCTCGCCCACGCGGGCGCAAGCGAGTTCGAGTACCACGTTAAGCTTGAGCTCCGTGGCATCCCCGCTCAGGCGTGGCACCTCTCGACCGCTGAGCACATACTCGAGGAGAGTTGATGGATCGAGCGCCTCCACCCCTGCACCCGTTCCAGGGCGGGCATGGCTGTGTTCCGGTTGGCCGGGCGCACCCACGACCCGGCCAGCATACGCCGCGCCACCATCCTGGAAATTGTGGAACAGATCCTGGCACGCTTGAGCTCCGAGGCACCCACCATCAGGCCCTCACCTACCCCATCTCCATCGCCTTGTCTCGCGCAAAGAGGGGCAGAGCCCCACAACCGCCCGCCCAGCCGCGAGGCGGACCTGGCGCAGATGGTGCGCACGACGGGAACGACCAGGGACGTCGTCACGGCGCTGGGCGCGCACGCCGCCGCGGCCGCAAGCGCCGACGCACCGAGGCACGGCCTTCAGGACGCGCCGACGGCATGGTTGTGGACTCCTCTGGGTGGCGCGCCGGAAACCGCGCCGCGCGGGCCGATGGGTGGCTGTCGACCAGACATGGCCGGCGCCCCAAACTTCAGCGGCGCCATCGCCCGTACTGGCTGGAAGACGCTCCATGGCGCCATGGCCAGGTCAGCCGGGTCCACGGGATCAGTCTGGCCCCACCAATTGACGTCGCCGAGCCAGAAAAGGAAGGGGCAAACGTAGGCCAAGACACACTTTGGCTGGGAACAAAGCTGATGAGGCGGCTGGGGAGTCCAGGGCCGTGCAGGCGGAGCAAGCTGGCGGCGGCCCCACGCTAGGCGCGTCCGCATCTGCTTTGGGTACGGAGCCGCTTACAGGGACAACTGGCGCCCCGCCACTGGCCGCAAACCCGCTGGATATACAGGAAGTCCCACCCCAACCAAGGCCCCATGGTCCTGGCGATGATTCTGCAGAGGCCATTTGCGGCTCGCATGATCTGAGGGGTTGTCGGGATCTGCCCGGTCTGAGCGAGGTGCCAGACTGACAGCCGGGGTCCGCCTGCTTGTCGGGGCAAAGAGTTCTTGCACCCACATCTACCCCTGCGGCGGATCAGGCTATCCCTGCCGCGGGTGATGCCAACACTAACGCAGGCATTGCCGCCCAAGCCGACCACAACGACGCAGGCATTGCTGCCCAAGCCGACCGACCCCCTGGTCCCCTCGCGTGCGCCAACGAGGGCGGGGAAGAGCGCCTCGCCTCGTCCCGCTCTCCAGACAAGGACGCAGGCCCACCCGCCTCGCAGACCGTAATCCTGCAACGACCCCAGGCCCAGCCCACCTCCACGCCGACCAGGCCCGAGGCCGAGCCCCGCACGCTAGCTAGTGCGCGCCAGGGCCCAAGCCTTTCGGCTTCCGGGATGATTTGCCTCTCCGCCCATTACCATGCGACGACCTCGCGCTCGTGATTCGGCTCCACGGACCCTCACGCTGGGCGAGTTCCTGGCCGCCGCCGCCAAGCACATCTCCGCTGCTCTGCCAACCCCAGGGAGGAAGCTGCGCCGTCCCCTGAACTTCGCGCCACGCCGCGGCCGCTCGGCTTCGACCAACTCCTCGACGGCGGCACCGCCCACCGCTGAGAGGCGCGCACAAGTCCAGGTCCTGCGCACACTCGGGATTGTCGGGCTGCACCAAAGAATCACCTCTGCTAAGATGACCGCCTACAAGGGCATGTTCGCGACGCCGATCCCGCTCACAGTGATCAAGGCCTTCGCTTCTCTGGTCGACCGCGAGATCCCGACATGCATGACCACCACGCCGATGCAGGCGCATGTCGAGGAGGCGCACGTGCACTAGGATGGCCTTGCACCTCGCCAGTCGATCCATTGTTCATGGATCACGGCCTTAAGGTTGCTGTGTGGAATGTGCGCGGCCTAAACACGAGGGCCCGACGCTTTGCCATCTGCTCGCTGCTCGACCCACCGCCGCGTCCATTGTATGTCTGCAGGAAACAAAGATGGAGTTACTTTGTTCGCGTGTTGTTTTGGACACCCTTGGCTCGGAGTTTGACGACTACACTTACCTACCTGCGCATGGGACGCGCGGTGGCATCCTCCTGGCATGGAAGAGCAGGGCGGTGAGCATCACGGACCCATTGTTCACCACAAATGCTCTCACGGCCAAGGTGACCACGACCATTGGTGTGCCCTGGTGGATGTCGGTTGTCTACGGCCCCCAAGCGGACGCTGACAAGATCGCGTTTCTACAAGAGATCCGGAAGATACGTGCGGCCTGCCCCGGACCATGGATGCTATGCGGCGATTTCAACTTGATCCTCCGCGATGAGGACAAAAATAACGGCAACCTGAACTGGCGCATGATGGGCAAATTTCGCCGCCTTGTTAACGAGCTCGCGTTGAAGGAAATCTACCTCAACGGACGCCGTTTCACGTGGTCGAATGAGCAGTCCCCGCCTACCTTGGTGCAGTTGGATCGCGTGCTCTGCACTACGGACTGGGAGGAGGCAAACGGCGAGTGTCACCTCCGTTGCCTCGCGTCCGTCGTGTCGGACCACTGCCCGCTCCTACTGGACTGCTCCCCCATGCCCACGGCGCACCGACGTTTCCACTTTGAGGCCTTTTGGCTGCGCCTTGACGGGTTCCATGACACGGTGGCTGCAGCATGGGGCTCGGTGCATGACCCGGACCCATTCCGCCGCCTCATGATACGCATGCAAACCACGGCTCGCAGCCCCACTAGCTGGGGTGCCAAGTCAACGGGCAACATTCGGGATAGGTTGGCCATCTCACGTGAGCTCATTGCACGCTTTGACAAGGCCCAGGAGACGCGCGTGCTCAGCGCACCGGAAGATTGGCTTCGGAAGCAGCTAAAATTCACGTATCTCGGACTCGCGTCCCTGGAGCGCACCATCGCCCGACAACGCGCGCGCATTGCCACGCTCACGGAAGGCGACGCCAACACCGGCTTCTTCCACCGACAGTGCTCCTACCGTCGACAGAAGAACCGGATCTTCAGCCTGACCGTGGACGGGCAAGTGCTCACCGATCATGACGAGATGGCGCGGGCGGCGTTCGAGCACTTTGACGACATCTTGGGCACGGCCGCTCAGCGTAACGTCACCATGGACCTGGAACAGCTAATTGACCCAGGTGATCTCGCGAGCCTCGATGAGCCTTTCGCCGTGGAGGAGGTCTGGGACGCTGTCAAACGCCTCCCCGCCAACAAAGCTCCGGGGCCGCACGGGTTCACCGCGGAATTCCTCCATGCTTGCTGGGGCATCATAAGGCACGACATCATGGACGTCTTCCAGCAGCTGTACGAGCTAAGAGGCTGCGGATTCTACAGGCTCAACCAGGCCCTCATGACCCTGCTGCCCAAACGCGCCGACGCACACCAGCTTCGCGACTACCGGCCGATATGCTTGATACATCTTGTGGCCAAAATCTTCGCCAAGGTTCTATCGCTACGTCTTGCCCCAAGGTTGGACAGCCTGGTTAGTCGTAACCAGAACGCGTTCATCGTCGGCCGCAGTCTCCACGACAACTTCATCCTCGTCAGGCAATCACTTAAGATGTTGCACCAACTTCGAGCCCCGCGGATCATGCTCAAGCTCGACCTCACGCGTGCCTTCGACTCCCCATCCTGGCCTTTCCTCTTCGAGGTACTGCGCCAGTACGGATTCGGAGACCGATTCCGAGAGTGGCTCGCAATACTGCTATCGACGTCCAGCACCCGCATCCTTCTTAACGGCGAGCCTGGTCCGCCGATCTGGCATCGCTGCGGGCTGCGCCAAGGCGACCCCGTGTCCCCGCAACTGTTTGTACTTGCGGTGGACATCCTTGGCAGACTGATGCGCCGCGCCACCGACCTTGGCATCCTACAGCAGCTACACTCTCGTCGCCACATCCCGGCGATCTCCTTGTACGCCGACGACGTCATGCTGTTTTGCCATGCTACGCCAGGAGATGTGGCCACAATCAAGGGGATCCTGACCCTGTTTGGGGAGACAAGTGGGCTACAGGTGAACTACGCCAAGAGTTCTGCCACTGTCCTTCACGGGGATCTTGCTGCAAACATGGTGCTCGCCCAGCTTGGGTGCCCGGTAGTGCAACTCCCTGTTACCTACCTTGGTATCCCGCTAACGACGCGTCGCCCCACGGCCGCCCAACTGCAGCCCCTAGTCGACTCCTTGGCTGCCATGCTACCCACTTGGAAGGCATGGCTCATGAACAAGGCTGGACGCCTCACCCT
>NC_041386.1:263506691-263510249 GCF_002162155.2 Triticum dicoccoides | reverse complement strand
AGAAGACGCTTAAGCAGCTTGAGAAGATCCAGAGGGGCTTCCTATGGGCCGGACGCGCTGTTGCCAACGGTGGACACTGCCATGTCAATTGGCGACATGTATGCCGCCCCATCGAGTATGGAGGTCTTGGGGTGCATGACCTGGAGCGCACCGGGCTCGCGCTCCGGCTGCGCTGGCAATGGTTTGCTCACGTGGACACGGATCGCGCCTGGCAGGGACTTGACCTTCAGTTCTCACATGAGGAGCGCACCCTCTTCTTTGCATCCACAACCATGACAGTCAGGGACGGTCGGCTGGCCCTGTTTTGGGAGGATCGCTGGATTAATGGGAAGTCCATCGACGAAATCGCCCCTCTGCTCCACCAGTGCATCCCAAAAAGGCGACGGAAGTCGAGGACGGTGGCGGAAGGGCTGGCCCAGAACGCTTGGGCGCGTGACATCCAGGGAACCCTCGGCCTCCACGAGATAGGTCAATACCTGACAATTTGGCAGACCGTCAACAGCATCCCCATGTCGAACGACCTAGACCGGCTGCTCTGGAGATGGACGGCCAACGGCACCTACTCGGCTCAGTCATGCTATGCGGCCACCTTCGAAGGCTCAACGCGATGCACTTCCTGGAAGCTCGTCTGGAAAACCTGGGCGTCGCCACGTGTCAAATTCTTCCACTGGTTGGCTAACCAAGATCGATGCTGGACGGCGGAAAGATTAGCCCGACGTGGCCTGCAACATCACCCAAGGTGCCTCCTATGTGATCAAGCAGCAGAATCCATCCAGCACCTACTCCTGACCTGCCCCTTCGCTCGCCAAACATGGCATGCCACCCTAACTTGGCTGCGCATGCCAACCCAGGCGCCGGTCCAGGAGCCCACTGTCATGGCATGGTGGCTGCGAGCGAACGAGCAAACACCGACGACGCATCGCAAGGCCCTCAGGTCCATCGCCTTGCTCGTCCCATGGATGATCTGGAAACATAGGAACGAGTGCGTCTTTGACAATACGACACCCTCGATTGATTTGCTAGTAGATAGAATCAAAGAAGAGGCCCGCTGTTGGGCCAGTGCCGGAGCCCAGGGGCTAAGGGTTGTTCTGCCCACCTCCTGGGACGTGCATTGAACAGCCCATGACATTGTAAAACTCACCTCCTAGGAGGCTGGATCTCTCTTTCTTTTCAATGGAATGAAACGCAAAGGTCTTTTGCGTTTTCTCGAAAAAAAGTTTCTCCAACTGGCGGCAAGCTGACTCGGAAGCACTCCATCCTGAGCCCTATCTCTGTTATTGGGGTGGGAGTGTGGTCTCCCTCACACGGAACTGCTCCGATGATGAGGATCAAGAAGGCGTCACCACTGAAGTCCACGGAATCGCTGTTGGAAGTCGTGATGTAATCAGAGGGAGATAGTGAAAAACACTGCCTGCACGCAGCCCTTGTGGTTTTTGTTCTCGCTGGGACCCCCTCTAGCTGCCACTCCCAGTTTATTTTCTTGTCCAGTTTCAGTTGTTTTGCCTGCCTAATTTTATTTTGGAACATGCCTGGCATGATTGTATCGACTTGCTCTGGTTTCATTATTGCAATGGAACTAGGGGTGGGGTTTTCCCCTCCCCTGATCGTCTAAAAAAAAGAACCCTACATATTTTACCTTTACCTTTGTTGATGTTGGATCTTGAGGCGTATCTCTCCTTGTTTGTGATTTGAGTAAACTTGTGTTGTGAACCTTGTTCTTGTGTGTTTCCTCTTGTTTTCTTTCTGCTATTTGAGATTCCCCCCATTTCCGCCTCAAAATTGTGAAGATTGGGCCACCCTAGGGCTTGCCCAATATCATTTGGGGAGGGGGAAACGGGGGTACCGTTGCCCGAGCGGACAAACGGTGCTCGACCAACTGCTGTCCATGGACATAGGGGCCTAATTTGATGTTTATGGTCGGAGATGCTCTAAAGGAGCTGCAATTGAATGGTGGAGAGGTGCAGGGATTGTGGCTGCCACTTTACCTTAGTGCAGATTTTGCAGATATATATAGGTGACAGATTCTCTGAATTTTCTATATGTAACAATGTCAGAGCTTTTCACTCACTCAGACTTCCAGTGTCTAGTAGTATATTCTCAAATTTGAGCACTTGATGAATCTAATGAGAAGGATAATCCAGCTTTGTGTGATGATTACTACTCGAATAGCTTTGTCTCCGGACAGAATGGTAGCATACATCATTATGTGCAGTGTCACCAGCCTGCAGACTTGCAAAGAGCAATTTGGCTTGCTAGAAGAATGGAACATGCCCAACAACCAAAGAGACGATATGTTCAGCAATTACCTCTTTTTGTGAGAAGAACTGAAACCTGTCATTACTAAGACAGCAGTTGCCATTCAACAAGCAAGGATAGAAGGAATATGCTATAAATGCAAAGAACCATGGTTCGCTGGCCACAAGAAAGTTTATAAACTTGCTAATCAAGCTCAAACTCAAGCTTTGCAAGAAGCAATGCTGAATTAGTATATTTACTGAATACTCAGAAGAGAATAGTACTTTAGAAACTAAGGAAATGGCATCGATGGCTCCCATTAGCTGAATGGTGGTATATAATACAAGTTTCCACAGTGCTATCAAGATGACACCTTTTCAAGCTCTCTACGACAAGCCTCTAAACGTGCTGGCTGAAGCTGCTCTTTACCCTACTGATAGTGTGGACATTTTACCTTCAATTATCACTTCTGAGCAAACTGCATCCCAAATCAAACACAATTTGCTCAGAGCACACGAGGGGGTGAAGCACTTTGCAAATAAGAAGAGGACTAAGAACTTTGGAAGTAAGCGACATGGTACATTAAAAACTCCAGTCTTACAGGCACACATCCTTAAGTATTCAAAAATGTCTGAAATTGCACTCCAAATATTATAGACCATTCAGGTTTCTCGGAAATTGGCAATGTGTCTTACAAGCTCCGCCTACAAGAAGATAGTCAAGTACACCATACTTTTCATACAAATCAGTTGATGAACCATTGGGGGCCCCCAAGCTATCCCATACAACTGCCTCTCCTTCACCCTGATGGAACTATCATGTTGGAGCCTGAGAAACTTCTGGAAAGATAGCTGATCCCACGCCATCAAGGGGTAATCAGCATCCCTGTGGGGAGATGGCTGATCAAACGTTGCAATTTGTCCGAGAACGAAGCAACCTGGGAAGATACAACTTTTATCCAGAAGGTGTTTCCACACTTTCAGCCATGAGGACTCTGAAGAGTCGACAATTGATCAAAGTTCAGTTAAGTTTAAATAACGTTTCGCTTTGGCGGGAGTTGTCCATTGTCGTCCATCTGCCATCTGATGTCCTTCTGATCAACTTACCACTTTGCCGAAAGACGCATTTAATGTGTTTTGTCCCAACTAGCAGAGTTAGGTATGATAGCATGGTTTTCAGTCTAATCACCCCTGTAATGACCTTTTTGCCACTGTGGTTACCCCTTAAGCTATAAAAGGAGGGTCAGGGCAACATTAGTAGGGATTCGAACCTTGGCAACCCTCACGCATAGGTACTCATGTAGCTGCTCTCTTCCCATCGCTT
>NC_041386.1:263476079-263506419 GCF_002162155.2 Triticum dicoccoides | reverse complement strand
TTTTACGCCTCCGGGCGACCCGAACCTGGGTAAGATCGTGCGCCCCTCGTTGTGTTTGCTCTTTGCGTCGATCGCCACCCCTTCCCGAGCCAGCGAAGGGGCTGTACTGCCCCATAGATCGCCGGCTCCATGCCGACATGCAGCAGCAGATGTTGAGCTGAACAGAGGATGCTAGTGACGTCGATCCTCAGTCGGACAGCAGCCAAGCCCCAAGACATCTTTGTTTAATTTCCGGTACGCTCCACTGAGCTATTCACTTGCTCCCTCTACTTTTCATTTGCGTTATGCTATCTATAAGGCTATAAAGCCATGGATCTTGAGACTTTTGGGTCATTCTGGTTGTATTGGGTAAACCCTAGCCGCCAGTGTTCCTGGCTGGCCTTTAGGTGTATCTGAAATCCATCGAAATTCCTCACGATCAACCTCTAAAATTGCTATTCCCTGATGTTGTGAGTGTGTACTACTGAATATTTCAATCAGTCCAACACTGGACCCGACACACATGGGGCACTCCAAACACGTATGCGACTATCAAATACTTCGACTCTGAGTTAAATGCAGTCCTCTTGAACATTATGATATGGAACAAGTCTTGTTCGTTCACTGCTAGTCTACTGTACAGAATGCAAGAAACAAGGAAATACCTCACACAGAGTCACAAGCATTGGGTAGTAGGAAAGCTCTTTTGCCTTGTCTTGGATACTGCTAATAAGATATGCCTGTCTATTCTCATCGAGGCCCTTACTTTCCACAGCATAAACATGAGGTGGTTCTTTTGGATACTACAAGTACAATGCCATAAAATGTAATGAATTAGTATTGAGACAATACATAACCATTGTGAACAGGTAGACTTACTAAGGAGATAAAAATCCTGGGAGAAAGGTAGCGGCATAAAAATGATTCATGATGTAAATTTACAAGCATGCTAGATATCATCATTTAGGCATTCAGCCTTGGAATGAAATTTTGCAGTTTCTCCAGAAAATAAATAACACACATGAAAGGTTGTTTGAACCAAGAGGTGCTGATCCTTCAGGTTTCATCCACCTTCTTCTGAACTTACGATAGCACAAATTAGAATGTTGCCTCAATGTGATGAAATGCAACCTTATTACTGGCTTACTGATTTCAAGACATTAATACAGTGAACCATTTCAGGAAAGATATAGCATTATTCCCAAGAAGGAGCAGTTTCCAAAACAGCAAGATGTATGCATGTCATCAAGAAATTTAGTAGTGCAAATGGATATAATGTACCTTGTACAAAAGCAGTTACCACTCACGTGTATAATTTTTCAAATGGCTGGCCAACTTAACTCCAAATAATTGTACAGCTATTCCTAAGCAAAAAAAATGAATGGACTGACAAGTAATGATGCACACATTTAGGATATACAGCAAGGCAAATAACGAAACGAGGTTCTAAGAGAAACAAAGGAAATATAACCTATTCGAATTCACGACATAAAGAAAAACAATGCAAGTCAATCAGTTGAAGATCTGTTCCCAAAATAGAGAGGTACTCCCTCCATTCCAAAATAAGTGTCGTGGTTTTAGTTCAAATTAACAAAGAAGTTAGATGGGAGATATATCAAAATCTAGAAAGGTGGTAACCCATAACAGGTTCATACCTGGGAGGATGCTTTAATTCCAAGAAAGAGTTCCACGAACTGAAAAGGAGAAAGCGGATATTAATATACGAATAAATATGTATAACCCCTTTTAACAGAGACAAGTAATAAAAAGATAAGGTGATATTGGTCAACAGTACAATTTTGCAATTGGATGCCGCGAACACAGGATTCATATATAAACAAGATCAAGTATACAGTGCAACCAAACTAATGCCACAACTTACAATTATTAACACTTGAAAGCTCATGGTAGGAAGACAGAACAGCTTTTAACCTAATTTGTTCAACCCCAATCATGGACATGCTGACAATTACTGGCTATCATATCATTGAAGTGAGCCAAAATATTTATACATATGAGGACAAATGTGGGCTTCTTTGTGACTTGACATACGAGGACCACAACTTTTCACGTCGCTTCCACTTTGCATTCACTAGCCACCCCATTGCCTCCCCTTCCTCCTCACAACCTCCCCTTATTCCGTATTTCCCATACTTACCCTTCATTTTTCCCATTAGAAAAACCTATATTTATCCCTTTGTGGATCGCATCCACTATGGCCTCCCAAAAACACCCCGTCCCTGCCACCACCACTTTACCAGCACCAAGGTGGAAGTAATGTAGGTGCGGCTGGCAGTTATGTATTCGTTCGGTATCATATGCAATACTACCTAATGTCTGTATCAACATGAACTTACCACTACAGTGGTAGCATGGGTTGTTGGCTCAAACTAATTATTACTGGATTGATTAAGAGCAAATATCATTGATGAAACAGTTAAATTTCTACTTACAATACTACCATCTTAAAAAAGAATTATCAAGGAGTACATGAAAAGGTTATTAACAATAAACCGATTAAGCTTTTTGCGCACACTGCACTAAGTATAACTCTGTAAGGGGATATTTTTTTATGTGAACTGCATTTTCTCTACAGAAGCATTAGAACGATTATGGCATACATAATAACAACTGGTCATAGGCATCCTGACTCGGTAACTAAGAACCTAGCAGTTGATCAGAACTAACGCGATAAGCACTAAACATCCTTAGAGAACTAGTAGCTTATAACTTAACTAATAACGAGAGGACTAACACTGTATGCTATCATCGCCAAAGAAAAAAAAACTACTATGTGCTAGGGTTCGGAAGCAGCAACGCGACCACCACTAACCACAGCTGACTACTTCCAGACTTAGCTGCTTCACAATCGATCAACCGCACGGGCCATGTAGTTAATCGCAAATAACTAACCAATCGGAGGGATCGGATACCGTGAAGCCGGTCTAGATGTGGAGGGGATGTGGAGAAGGCGAACCTGCTGCGAGGAGTCGTCGGCAGTGTTGGGGCGAACGTGGACGACAAGGTGGGGAGGGAAGTCGCAGTACACGCGGCAGTCTTCTCCGTACACCGCCGCCACCGCCTCCACCTCCAGCCGCACCTCCTCCTCGACCTCCGCCGCCATTGCCTCCAGGGGTTGTCCACGCCCTCACTCTCGCCTACAGGCGGACCACAGGTCGCCTGCCCACGACGATCTAGCAGGTGGACGGCGAGCGACGAGGGGCCCAGCCGCCAGAGCGATCTGTGATCTGGTTCTCTGGACTCGGGGCCACATGTGGGTGCGCTCTTCTTTTTTTAACCCGAATGATAACGCTGTGTAATACAGTAGTTTGCATTTCGTCCACCCGCGCTACATTACGCGAATCTTACAGCAATCAACCAGATTCTTCCGTGCCAGGTAGGCATAGTGTGGTGTGCGGGTGGTAGAGCGTTGCCCGAACGGCCTCCGGCATGACCTGCAGCGCGCGGTTGTCAGATTCGTCATGCGGTGGAACTGCCGCCCGCCCAGACGCACGTACGATAACCACCTCCCCGCTTTCACGGCATGTAGCCGTTTTTCTCTGTGTTGTCTTCTCCTCTTTCTCATTTCTTCTTCTCATTTTCCCTTCCTCATTCTTGTTGAGACAGAGTCGCGACGAGTGGCGGTTCCGCGGCGATGCAGAGGCGATTCCTGGTTGAATCTGCGGCGAGACGACAGTGGAAGTCTCGCGGTGGCCTGTTGTCGTCGTCGTAGCGCACGCAACCGTTCCATCGTCGCTGGAGACTGAACCGCGCACAGGTATCACAATCGAATCCCTGCATTTCGCCCCCTCCTCTATGCTTCTGTGCGTCGAATCCATGACGAATCTTAGGCGTAGTGGCAAGCTCTGTTGTTTCCCGTCGGCGGGGAATCATCGGCGCGTAGCTAGGTCAGATTGCGTTTGAGTTGTGGCTGCGGGGGATGGTTCGCCCATTAGTAGGGATTCATGCTCTGTTTTGGAGAGATGACTTGATTTTTGAAATCTGAATACAGTGGTCGGTGTTTGCGTTCATCATTCTTCGTTCCTCTTGTTTGATTTTCGTGCAATTCATGATGTGCCAGTAGGCATTGGCTCCCTGTTTGCTGGGAATCAGAGGTTGACATCATGGTTGGAACCCTAGATCTAGGGGTGGTTCCCGTAGTGAGCTTGTGTAGGGTTCATGTTAGTTTGCTCTGGGTAATTATGTGAAGGGTGATGGCAATCCTTTGCTTAGTGAAACGGTCACTGGTAGCGGAGCTACTTCAAATGCTTGGTAGATAAGAAAGCTGGCAACTTCAACAAAATTATATTTGATATACATGTTATTGATGTGTACCTTACTAGTACTCCTAGTAGCACCTGGGTATTAGATATCGATTCAGTTGCTAATATTGGTTAATCGAAACAAAAGCTGCGGAATAAATGGAGACTAGCTAAGGGCGAGGTGACGATGTGTGTTGAAAGTGTTTTCAAGGTTGACGTGATCACCATCGCACGCTCCCTCTATCTTTGAGATTAGTGTTGAACCTAGATAAATGTTATTTGGTATCTGCGTTGAGCATGAACATGATTAGATTCGTGTTTATTGCAATACAGTTGTTCATTTAAGTCAAAGAATAATGGTTATTCTGTTTACATGAATAATACCTTCTATGGTCATGCACTCAATGTGAATGGTTTATTGAATCTCGGTCGTAGTGATACACATGTTCATAATATTGATGTCAAAAGATGCAAAGTTAATAATAATAGTACAATTTTCTTGTGGCACTGCCGCTTAGGTCATATTGGTGTAAAACGCATGAAGAAACTCCATGCTGATGGACTTTTGGAGTTACTTGATTTTGAATCACTTGACACATGTGAACCATGCCTTATAGGCAAGATGACTAAAACAATGTTTTCCGGTACAATGGAACGGGCAAGTGACTTGTTGGAAATCGTACATGTTGATGTGTGTGGTCCGATGAGTGTTGACGCGTGCAGTGGATATCATTATTTCCTCACCTTCACCGATGATTTGAGTAGATATGGGTATATTTACTTAATAAAGCATAAGTCTGAAACATTTAAAAAGTTCAAGCAATTTCAGAGTGAAGTTGAGAATGATCGTAACAAGAAGATTAAATTCCTACGATCCAATTGAAGGGGAGAATATCTGAGTTATGAGTTTGGCAATCATTTAAGACAATATGGAATTGTTTCACAGTTGACATCACCTAAAACACCACAGCGTAATGGTGTGTCTGAACGTCGTAATCGTACCTTATTGGATATGGTGCATTTTATGATGTCTTTTGCCGATCTACCACTATTGTATTGGGGTTATGCATTAGAGACAATTGCATTCACTTTAAAAAGGGCAACATCTAAGTCCGTGGAGACGACACGGTATGAACTGTGGTTTGGCAAGAAACCTAAGTTGTCATTTCTTAAGGTTTGGGGCTGCGAGGCTTATGTCAAAAGGCTTTAGCCGGGAAAGCTCGAACCCAAAGCGGACAAATGCGTCTTCATATGGTACCCAAAAGAGACAGTTGGGTATACCTTCTATCTTAGATCTGAGGGCAAAGTGTTTGTTGCTAAGAACGGGTCCTTTCTCGAGAAATAGTTTCTCTCAAAAGAATTGAGTGGGAGGAAGATATAACTTGATGAGGTTGTTGAACCTTTACTTCAACCAGAGAGTAGCATAGCACAGAAAGATGTTTCTATGGCACCTATGTCAGTTGAAGAGGAAGCTAATGATGATGATCATGAAACTTCGGATTAAGTTGCTGTCGAACCTCGTAGGTCGACAAGGGTACGTACAACTTCTAAGTGGTACGGTAACCCTGTCTTAGAGGTCATGTTGTTGGACAACGTGAACCTACGAGCTATGGAGAAGCAATGGTGGGCCCGGATTCCAACAAATGGATAGGAGCCATGAAATCGAGATAGGATCCATGTATGAGAATAAAGTATGGAATTTGGTGGACTTGCCCGATGATCGGCAAGGCATTGAGAGTAAATGGATCTTTGAGAAAAAGACAGACGTTGATGGTAATGTCACCATTTATGAAGCTCGACTTGTCACAAATAAGTTTCCGAGTTCAAGGAGTTGATTATGATGAGACTTTCTCACTCATAGGGATGTTAAAGTCTGTTGGAATAATGTTAGCAGTTGCTGCGTTTTCAATTACGAAATCTAGCAGATGGATGTCAAAACAAAGTTTTCTTAACAGTTTCTGTGAGGTAAGGTTGTATGTGATACAACCAGAAGGTTTTGTCGAAGGTAGATGTAGAGGTAGCATGCCAACGGCGATCACATCAACCTTGGAACCATTCCCGACGCGCATCGTCACCTCGTCCTTAGCCAATCTTCGTTTAATCTGTAGCCCCTGTTTCGAGTTACAAGTATGAGCAACCGAACTAGTATCAAATACCCAAGTGCGACTACGAGCATTAGTAAGGTACAAATCAATAACATGTATATAAAATATACCTTTGTTCACTTTGCCATCCTTCTTATCCGCCAGATACTTGGGGCAGTTCCGCTTCTAGTGACCAGTCCCTTTGCAGTAGAAGCACTCAGTTTCAGGCTTGGGTTCAGACTTGGGCTTTTTCCGGGAGTGGCAACTTGCTTGCCATTCTTCTTGAAGTTCCCCTTCTTTCCCTTGCCCTTTTTCTTGAAACTAGTGGTCTTGTTAACCATCAACACTTGATGCTCCTTCTTGATTTCTACCTCCGTAGCTTTGAGCATAGCGAAGAGTTCGGGAATTGTCTTATCCATCCCTTGCATATTATAGTTCATCATAAAGCCTTTGTATCTTGGTGGCAGTGATTGAAGAACTCTGTCAATAACACTATCATCTGGGAGATTAACTCCCAGCTGAGTCAAGTGATTATGATACCCAAACATTTTGAGTATGCGTTCACTGACAGAACTATTCTCCTCCATCTTGCAGCTATAGAACTTGTTGGAGACTTCATATCTCTCAACTCGGGCATTTGCTTGAAATATTAACTTCAACTCTTGGAACATCTCATATGGTCCATGATGTTCAAAATGTCTTTGAAGTCCCGATTCTAAGCCGTAAAGCATGCACACTGAACTATCGAGTAGTCATCAGATCGAGCTTGCTAGACGTTCATAACATCAGCATCTGCTCCTGCAGCAGGCCTTTCACCTAGCTGTGCATCAAGGACATAATTCTTCTATGCAACAATAAGGATAATCCTCAAGTTACGGACCCAGTCCGTGTAGTTGCTACCATCATCTTTCAATTTAGCTTTCTCTAGGAATGCATTAAAATTCAAGGGAACGGTAGCACAGACCGTTGATCTACAACATAGATATGTAAAAACTGCCAGGACTAAGTTCATGATAAATTAAGTTCAATTAATCATATTACTCAAGAACTCCCACTTAGATTGACATCCCTCAAGTCATCTAAATGACACGTGATCCAAATCAACTAAACCATGTCCGATCATCATGTGAGATGGAGTAGTCTTCAACGGTGAACATCTCTATGTTGATCATATCTACTATATGATTTACGTTCGACCTATCGGTCTCCAGTGTTCCGAGGACATGTTTGTACATGCTAGGCTCGTCAAGTTTAACCTGAGTATTCCGCATGTGCAAAACTGTCCTGCACCCGTTGTATGTGAACGTAGAGCCTATCACACCCGATCATCACGTGGTGTCTCAGCACGACGAACTGTCACAACGGTGCATACTCAGGGAGAACACTTATACCTTGAAATTTTAGTAAGGGATTATCTTATAATGCTAACACCATACTAAGCAAAATAAGATGCATAAAAGATAAACATCACATGCAATCATAATATGTGACATGATATGGCCATCATCATTTGGTGCCTTTGATCTCCATCTCCAAAGCATCGTCACGATCTCCATCGTCACTGGCTTGACACCTTGATCTCCATTTTAGCATCGTGGTCATCTCGCCAACTATTGCTTCTACAACTATCGCTAACGCATAGTGATAAAGTAAAGCAATTACATGGCGTTTGCATTTCATACAATAAAGAGACAACCATAAGGCTCCTGTCGGTTGCCAGTAACTTTTACAACACATGATCATCTCATACAATAACGTATATCATATCATGTCTTGACCATATCACATCACAACATGCCATGCAAAACAAGTTAGATGTCCTCTACTTTGTTGTTGCAAGTTTTACGTGGCTAGTACGGGCTTCTAGCAAGAACCGTTCTTACCTACCCATCAAAACCACAACAGTGATTTATCAAGTTTGTTGTTTTAACCTTCAACAAGGACCGGCCACAGTCAAATTCGATTCAACTAAAGTTGGAGAAACAGACACACGCCAGCCACCTTATGCAAACTAGTTGCATGTGTGTCGGTGGAACCGGTCTCATGAACGTGGTGATGTAAGGTTGGTCCAGGCCGCTTCATCCAACAATACCGCCGAATCAAAATAAGACGTTGGTGGTAAGCAGTATGACGATCACCACCCACAACTCTTTTGTGTTCTACTCGTGCATATCATCTACGCATAGACCTGGCTTAGATGCCATTGTTGGGAAACGTAGCATGCAATTTCAAAAAAAAAACCTACGCTCACGCAAGATCTATCTAGGAGATGCATAGCAACAAGAGGGGGAGAGTGTGTCGACGTACCCTCGTAGACCGAAAGCGGAAGTGTTTGACAATGTGGTTGATGTAGTTGAACTTCTTCTCGTTCCGACCGATCAAGCACCGAACGTACGACACCTCCGAGTTCTGCACATGTTCAGCTCGATGACGTCCCTCGAACACTTGATCCAGCAAAGTGTCGAGGAAGTAGATGAGTTCCATCAACACGACGGCGTGGTGACGGTGATGGTGATGTGATCCACGCAGGGCTTCACCTATGCACTACGAGAATATGACCGGGGGTGTAATCTGTGGAGGGAGGCGCCGCACACGGCTAACAGAAGTTGATATGTGTTCTAGGCGCCTCCCCCCTCATATATATAGGTGGGAGGGAGAGGGAGTAGCCAAGGGGGTTCCCCAAGTAGGTTGAATCCTAATTGGGGTCCCTCCCCAATTCGGCCCCTTTCCTTTTTCACCGGAGGGGGAAGGAAAGAGGAGGGATGAGGGAAGGAAGGGGGAGGCTGAATCCCTCCCCTTCCTTCTCTCTTCCTCCCTTTCCTTTCCCCTCTGGTGCGGCCCATATGGGGGGCACAACAACCCCTGCTGGCTGCTGCGTTTCCCCTCTTGGCCCATTAGGCCCATATCTTTGCCGGAGGTGCCCGGAACCCCTTTCGGGTGACCCGATATGTACCCGGCACCCCCGAAACACTTCTGGTGTCCGAATACTATCGTCCTATATATCAATCTTTACCTCTCGGCCATTTCGAGACTCCTCATCATGTCTGTGATCTCATCTGGGACTCCGAACAACATTCAGTCACCAAATAGATCACATAACTCATATAATACAAAATCGTCATCGAACGTTAAGCGTGCGGACCCTACGAGTTCGAGAACTATGTAGACATGACCGAGACACCTCTCCGGTCAATAACCAATAGCGGAACCTGGATGCTCGTCCTACATATTCTACGAAGATCTTTATCGGTCGAACCATAATGACAACATACGTTATTCCCTTTGTCATCGGTATGTTACTTGCCCGAGATTCGATCGTCGGTATCTTCATACCTAGTTCAATCTCATTACCGGCAAGTCTCGTTACTCGTTTCGTAATACATCATCTCGCAACTAACTCATTAGTCACTTTGCTTGCAAGGCTTCTTATGATGTGTATTACCAAGAGAGCTGAGAGATACCTCTCCGATACTCGGAGTGACAAATCCTAGTCTCGATTTATGCCAATCCAACCAACACCTTCGGAGATACCTGTAGAGCATCTTTATAATCACCCAGTTACGTTGTGACATTTGATAGCACACAAGGTATTCCTCCGGTATCTAGGAGTTGCATAATCTCACAGTCAAAGGAATATGTATATGACATGAAGAAAGCAATAGCAATAAAACTGAACGATCAATATGCTAAGCTAACGGATGGGTCATGTCCATCACATCATTCTCCTAATGATGTGATCCCGTTATAAAACGACAACTCATGTCCATGGTTAGGAAACCTTAACCATATTTGATCAATGAGCTAGTCAAGTAGAGGCTCACTAGGGACAGAGTGTTTTGTCCATGTATTCACACATGTATCAAGGTTTCCGATCAATACAATTCTAGCATGAATAATAAACATTTATCATGAATAAGAAAATACAAAATAACAACTTTATTATTGCCTCCAGGGCATATTTCCTTCAAGAGAGAGGGCAGTCGCACCCTTGAGCACATCTCTACGCCACGATGCTGCCTCTCCTCTCCCTCGCATCCCTCTTCCTCTCCGTAGTGCTTAGCGAAGCTCTGCTGAGATTCCGCCACCACCAGCGCCACCACGTCGTCGTGCTGCTGGTGGACTCGAGGTACTACTTCACCATCGCTCGCTGGATCGAGGAGGTGAAGGTGTCATCAAGCCGTATGTGTGTTGAACATGGAGGTGTCGTCCGTTCAGCACTTGGAACGGGAGATTGCGGGACGGATCATGATTGGATCACGAAGACGTTCGCGGGACAGATCATGATTAGATTGCGAAGATGTTCGACTACATCAACCATGTTTCTTAATAGTTCCGTTTAGCGATCTACAAGGGTATGTAGATCCAATCTCTCCTCTCGTAGATGGTAATCTCCTAGATTGGATCTTGGGTGTTCGTAGGAAATTTTTTGTTCCCATGCAACATTCCCCAACGGTGGTATCAGAGCTAGGTCTATGCGTAGATGACATCACGAGTAGAACACAAAGGAGTTTGTGGGCGTTGATATTTAGATTGCTTCCTTCCTTGGTCTTTTCTTGATTTGACGGTATTGTGGGATGAAGCGTCCTGGACCAACCTTACATGTCCACGCACGTGAGACCGGTTCCATCGACAGACATGTGACTTTATTGCATAAAGATGGCTGGCGGGTGTGTGTCTCTCCCACATTAGTTGAATTGGATTCGACAAAGGCGGTCCTTGTAGAAGGTTAAATAGCAACTTGCATATCACCGTTGTGGCTTTGCGTATGTAAGAATCGTTCTTGCTAGATACCCATAGCAGCCACGTAAAACATGCAACAACAATTAGAGGATGTCTAACTTTATTTTCAGGGAAAGAACAGCAGATGAAGCTGAAATTTTATTGAACAATATGTTGACTAATGAAAATAATTGGACACTTCCTGAACCAACTCCTAAGCCAACTCCGAAGAAAAGGGGTGTTCTATTTCTCAGTCCTGAAGATATGCAAGAGGCAAAGAAATGTATGAAAGAAAAAGGTATTGAAGCTGAAGATGTTAAGAATTTACCTCCTATTGAAGAAATACATAGTCTTAATTTACCGCCTGTTGAAGAAATACATGGTCTTGATAACCCGACACAGGTAGTAAAGGTAAACTCTCTTTATAGATATGATAAAGCTGAAATCCCTCCTACTAAGTTTGCTAGCCAATGTTTGGATGAGTTTGATAACTTTATGGTTAAGCAAGAAGACTTCAATGCTTATTTTGGTAGAGAATTAAAACATAATGCTTATATGATTGAACACTTGAGTGAGTATATGGCTAATGTTAAAGGTGAAATAAAACTTATTAGTAAACATGCTTCTATGGTTACCACTCAAGTAGAACAAGTACTTAAATCTCAGAATGATTTGCTCAATGAATTAAATAGTAAGAAAAATGATAATGTTGTTAGAGTTATGACTAGAGGTGGTAAAATGACTCAGGAACCTTTGTATCCTGAGGGCCATCCTAAGAGAATTGAGCAAGATTCTCAGAGAAATAATATTGATGCACCTAGTCCTTCTAAGAGGAAGAAAAAGAAAAATGACAGGACTTTGCATGCTTCTAATGAACCTGTTGATGACACACCTGAGAATCCCAATGATATTTCTATTTCTGATGCTGAAACACAATCTGGTAACGAGCATGAACCTAGTGAAAATGTTAATAATGATGCTCATGTTGATGCTCAACCTAGTAATGACAATGAAGTAGAAACTGAACCTGATGTTGATCTTGATAACCCACAGTCAAAGAATCAATGTTATGATAAGAGAGACTTTGTTGCTAGGAAGCACAGTAAGGAAAGAGAACCATGGGTTCAGAAACCCATGCCTTTTCCTCCTAAACCATCCAAGAAAAAGGATGATGAGGATTTTGAGCGCTTTGCTGAAGTGGTTAGACCTATCTTCTTGCGTATGCATTTGACTGATATGCTTAAAATGAATCCTTATGCTAAGTATATGAAAGGTATTGTTACTAATAAAAGAAAGATACCGGAAGCTGAAATTTCCACCATGCTTGCTAATTATACTTTTAAGGGTGGAATACCTAAGAAACTAGGAGATCCAGGAGTACCAACTATACCATGCTCCATTAAAAGAAACTATGTTAAAACTGCTTTATGTGATCTTGGAGCTGGTGTTAGTGTTATGCCTCTCTCTTTATATCGTAGACTTGATTTGAATAAGTTGACACCTACTGAAATATCTTTGCAAATGGCTGATAAATCAACTGCTATACCTGTCGGTATTTGTGAGGATGTGCCTGTTGTGGTTGCAAACGTTACTATTTTAACGGACTTTGTTATTCTTGATATTCACGAGGACGATAGTATGTCTATTATTCTTCGAAGACTCTTTTTGAATACCGCAGGGGCTGTTATTGATTGCACCAAAGGCAATGTCACTTTTCATGTTAATGGCAATGAGCATACGGTACACTTTCCGAGGAAACAACCTCAAGTTCATAGTATAAACTCTATTGGAAAAAATCCATCGATTATTTTTGGAGATTTTGAATTTCCTCTTCCTACTGTCAAGAAGAAATATGATATCCTTATTGTTGGGGACATGCATATCCCCGTTGAGGTAACCTAGTGTTATTCGAAAATTCTTCGGTTCCATGTTATTCGGAATGAGTTTGTTAACAAGACCTGATCAACCTTGTTAGTGGATTCCTTTGGATGAGCATGAGATGGATGAATTTATAAAACACAACTCTCTGTACCCTCTTTTTACTTTCTGTTATTTATATTAAATAAAGCAAAAATAGTAATTTTTGTCTATTTTCTGAATTATCCATGCAATAAAAAATACCTCAAAAATAATAGTTCTCCAAATGCCCTGAAATCTAAATATGATTTTTTCTGAAATATTTGAGAATATCTGGCACTGAGAACACAGCAGGGGGAGCAAGCACCTGGCCACGAGGGTGGAGGGCGCGCCCCTGCCTCGTGAGCCCACAGTGGCTCCCCTCCACTTATTCCATCTACCACACACTCCTTCCTCCCACAAACATCACCAACCAGCTCAAACCCGAGTCCAAGCTCATCTTGCTGCCATTTTCGATCTCCTTGCTCAAAGCTCCATTCACAAAACTGCGTTGGGGGATTGTTCCTTGGCATGTGACTCCTCCAATGGTCCAATTAGTTTTTGTTCTAGTGCTTTATTCATTGCATATTTTTGCTGCTTAGGTGACCCTGTTCTTGAGCTTGCATGTCAAATTTATATGGTCAAAAGTAGTTCTAATGCATGATATATCCTCTAGGCACTTGTAAGAGTAGTTGCTATCAATTTTGTTGAGTTTGGTTCACTTTTATTTTGAAGTTACTAAAAATTTCAGAAATTTTTAGAAAAAGATGAAGAGATTTTTTAGGGGCTCATCGAGCCGATACTTGAAGGATAAGCAAAGTGAGGAGGATAAGAGGCCCAAATATAATCTTCCTTGCACCACGGAGGTTCGGCCATGTGAATGGCCTTCTGATGATTTCTTGAGAGCCACTGGGATTTATGATGATTTCTATGAATTGGCTGAGAATGCAGGCCTCACCGCCTTCCTCCACGACCAACGCGAACAGTATCTCTTACTCACCAATATGTTTGTGCAAAACTTTCATTTCCATGCTGGGAGCTCACCACCTACGATGGAATTTTATTTATATGATGAGCATAAGGAAATGTCACTTCATGATTTTTGTCAGGTTTATTTGATCCCTTTCGAGGGCAGTGTAGAGGAACCACATCGTGACAATGTGGATGGGTTTATTGATACCATTGTTGTAGGGGAAACGAGGAAGGTTTCTGACGCATGAATTACTAGCATACACTTTCCTGTTCTATGTTACTTTGGTATATTTGCTAGTAGATGCTTAATTGGGCGTGGAAACTGTGGAAACCTGAGTGCCCTTGATATTGTTATTTTGTGCCATGCCTTATTTCGTGATGACACATTCAGTATGGGCGCTATTGTTGCAAAGTCGTTAAATCTTAACTGTACTAAGGGTCCCGTCCTTGGAGGCATCTTCGCCTCGCGCCTCGCTGCACACTTTAACATACCTATTAGGCATTATGAGAAGGAAAAGAAGTTGCTACCTCCTGTTTATCTAGATTATAAGAGTATGGTAGCACATGATTTTATTGTTAAGAATAGGGAAAAGGCGCTTAAGTACAAATTAATATTTGGTAAAAATCATCATGAGACTATTACCCTGCCTGCTCCTTCCTTGTTTGATTTATCTACAGGCAAGTACCTTGTTCCGTTGGAGGTCATTCACGCCTACCGGAACCCTACATCAGCTACAGAGCCAGAGCCGGAACCACAATTTGATCCTCCACGACAGTCTGATTACCAGTGGGATTCGGAGGTGATTGCCAACTAGTGGCAATCCGAGGCTTCTTCACAGTACAACCCCAACTATTAATTTGGATATCTGCCAGGCCAGCCGTGGCCATAGACCAACTTAGGCCAAAAGACTAAGCTTGGGGGAGTATGTATTTCTCACCGACATTACATTCATGTTCACACACTCATTGCTAGTTGTCGGTGCTCAAACTTTTTCATTGTATCATCCATGCTAGTTTATTTTCCTTTTTATGCTTTCTTCTTGTGTGTTTAATAAACCTTAAGAAAAACAAAAAAAATTAGTTGTAGCTTTTAATTAGTTTACTTTCCATGCTTGTAGTAGTAATTAAAAATAAAACCCAAAAAGATTTCTCGTTCTTCTTTTGCTTGTTGGGAGCTTTCCCCTGTAAATAATTTTATTTCTTTTCTTTTTCTTTTGGGGTCGATAGGAGAAGACCATAATGAAAATGTTGAGTGGCTCTCATATGCATATTGTTGATCTAACAAAGAGTGCATATTACCTTGTCTTCTCTCTTGAATTGAATGCTTGCAGATTCCAGCTTAGCCAACGCACGTGCACTATTATTATTTTCCACACTATTCGGTCATGCAAGTGAAAGGCAATAATGATGCTTACATGATGAACTTATTGAGATGAGAAAAGATGGTACGAACTCGACCTCTCTTATTTTTGTAAATATGATTAGTCCATCGTACCTGATTCAGCCTATTATGAATGAACATGTTTGCAATGATAATTATAGATTATAGTTGCTTATGCCATGCTTAATTAGCTAGGAGCTTATAATGGTTTACCTTGCGTGCTAACATGCTATTAAAATGGTTGTGATGTTGTATGATAGGGTGGTATCCTCTTTTGAATGATTCGAGTGGCTTGACTTGGCACATGTTCACGCATGTAGTTGAAACAAAATCAACATGGCCTCTATGATATTTATGTTCATGGTGCATTATATCCTACTCATGCTTGCATTCAGTGTTGATTAATTTTAATGCATGTTCATGACTGTTGTCGCTCTCTAGCTGGTCGCTTCCCAGTCTTTTGCTAGCCTTCACTTGTACTAAGCGGGAATACTGCTTGTGCATCAAATTCCATAAACCCCAAAGTTATTCCATATGTGTCCACCATACCTACCTATATACGGTATCTACCTGCCGTTCCAAGTAAATTTGTATGTGCCAAACTCTAAACCTTCAAATAAACATTCTGTTTTGTATGCTCGAATAGCTCATGTATCAAGTAGGGTTGTTCGTATCTTCCATGTTAGGCAGGTTATTCTCAAGAGGAGTGAACTCCGCTCCTCACTCACGAGAAAATGGCTGGTCACCGGGATGCCCACTCCCATGCTTTATGCAAATCAAATCAAACTAATTGCAAACAAAACTCCCCCGGGACTGTTGTTAGTTGGAGGCACTCATTATTTCGAGCAAGCCATGGATTGATGCTTGTTGGTGGAGGGGGAGTATAAACTTTACCATTCTGTTTGGGAACCACCTATAATGTGTGTAGCATGGAAGATATCGCCATCTCTCGGTTGTTATGTTGACAATGAAAGTATACCGCTCAAAATATTATTCATATCAATTTCAAAACTGAGCTCTGGCACATCTACAAATCCTTGCTTCCCTCTGCGAATGACCTATCTATTTACTTTTATGTTGAGTCATCATCCTCTTATTAAAAAGCACCAGTTGGAGAGCACCACTGTCATTTGCATTCATTACTGTTAGTTTACATTGAGTATGACTTGACTGGATCTCTTTTACCATGAATTACAATGTCTAGTCAGTCCTTGATCTTTAAAGGTGCTTTGCATTTATGTTTTGCGGTCTCAGAAAGGGCTAGCGAGATACCATCCTGTCATATCATATTATGATTGTTTTGAGAAAGTGTCGTCATCCGAGATTTATTATGATTGCTCGCTAGTTGATTATGCCATTGATATGAGTAAACATGAGACCTAAATGTTACTGTGAGTATGGTTAGTTCATAATCTTTGCTGAAAACTTGAATGCTGGCTCTACATATTTACAACAACAAGAGCAAACAGAGTTTGTAAAAGTTTTTCTTTATCACTTTAAGTTTATCAACTGAATTGCTTGAGGACAAGCAAAGGTTTAAGCTTGGGGGAGTTGATACGTCTCTGCCGTATCTACTTTTCCAAACACTTTTGCCCTTGTTTTGGACTCTAACTTGCATGATTTGAATGGAACTAACCCGGACTGACGATGTTTTCAACAGAATTACCATGGTGTTATTTTTGCATAGAAATAGAAGTTCTCAGAATGACCTGAAGATCCACGTCAGGGGGGGGGCTCCACCTATCCACGAGGGTGGGGGCGCGCCCTACCCCCCTGGGCGCGCCCCTTGCCTCATGGCCCCCCTGACGCTCCACCGACCTCAACCCTGACTCCATATATTCACTTTCGGGGAGAGAAAAACCAGGGAGAAGGATTCATCGCGTTTTACGATGCAGAGCCGCCGCCAAGCCCTAAACTCTCTCGGGAGGGCAGATCTGGAGTCTGTTCGGGGATCCGGAGAGGGGAATCCGTCGCCATCGTCATCATCAACCATCCTCCATCACCAATTTCATGATGCTCACCGACGTGTGTGAGTAATTCCATCGTAGGCTTGCTTGACGGTGATGGGTTGGATGAGATTTATCATGTAATCGAGTTAGTTTTGTTAGGGTTTGATCCCTAGTATCCACTATATTCTGAGATTGATGTTGCTATGACTTTGCTATGCTTAATGCTTGTCACTAAGGGTCCGAGTGCCATGATTTCAGATCTGAACCTATTATGTTTTCATCAATATATGAGAGTTCTTGATCATATCTTGCAAGTCTATAGTCACCTACTATGTGTTATGATCCGACAACCCCAAAGTGACAATAATCGGGACCACTCCCAGTGATGACCGTAGTTTGAGGAGTTCGTGTATTCACTATGAGTTAATGCTTTGGTCCGGTACTCTATTAAAAGGAGGCCTTAATATCCCTTAGTTTCTAATAGGACCCCGCTGCCACAGGAGGGTAGGACAAAATATGTCATGCAAGTTCTTTCCATAAGCACGTATGACTATATTCGGAATACATGCCTACATTACATTGATGAATTGGAGCTAGTTCGGTGTCACCCTATGTTATGACTGTTACATGATGAACCGCATCCGGCATAATTCTCCATCACCGATCCATTGCCTACGAGCTTTCCATATATTGTTCTTTGCTTATTTACTTTTCCGTTGCTATTGTTATCATCACTATAAAACACCAAAAATATTACTTTTGCTACCGTTACCTTTTACCACTGTTACCATTACTATCATATTACTTTGCTACTAAACACTTTGCTGCAGATATTAAGTTTCCAGGTGTGGTTGAATTGACAACTCAGCTGCTAATACTTGAGAATATTCTTTGTCTCCCCTTGTGTCGAATCAATAAATTTGGGTTGAATACTCTACCCTCAAAAACTGTTGCGATCCCCTATACTTGTGGGTTATCAATGGCCATATCATGTCACTTATGATTTGCATGTGATGTTAATCCTTTTATGCATCTTATTTTGCTTAGTACGATGGTAGCATTATAAGGTGATCCCTCACTAAAATTTCAAGATAAATTTGTGTTCTCCCCAAGTGTGCACTGTTGCAAAAGTTCGTCGTTTCGAAGCACCACGTGATGATCTGGTGTGATAGACTCTACGTTCACATACAATGGGTGCAAGCAAGTGTTGCACATGTGGAACACTTGGGTTAAACTTGACGAGCCTAGCATGTACAGACATGGCCCCGGAACACAATAGACTGAAAGGTCGAACACGAGTCATATAGTAGATATGATCAACATAGAGATGTTCACCATTGAGACCACCTCATCTCACGTGATGATCGAACTTGGGTTGGTGAATTTTGATCGTGTTACACTCAGACATCCAGAGGGATGTTGATTTGAGTGGGAGTTCTTAGGTAATATGATTAATTGAACTCATTTATCATGAACAATAGTCCAAGCTTTGCAAATTATGTTGTAGATTAATAGCTCGCGCTGTAGCCCCCTGTTTTAATACGTTCCTAGAGAAAGACTAAGTTGGAAGATATTGTAAGCAATTATGCTGACTAGGGCCGTAGTCTGAGGATTGTCCTCAATGCTGCACAGAAGACTTATGTCCTTGATGCACCGCTCGGTGCGCCAACCCCTCTCGTGTCGTCTGTGGATGTTGTGAACATCTGGTAGACATGTTTTGATGACTACTTGATAGTTTAGTGCGCCATGCTTTACGGCTTAGAATCGGGGCTCCAAAGGCGTTTTGAATGCCATGGAACATATGAGATGTTCCAAGAGCTGAAATTGGTATTTCAGGCTCATGCCCGTGTTGAGAGGTATGAGACCTCTGACATGTTCTTTGCCAACAAGGTGGAGGAGAATAGCTCAGCCAATGAGCATCTGCTCAGAACGTCTGGGTGCTTCAATCGCTTGAATCAAGTGGGAGTTAATCTTTCAGATAAGATAGCGATTGACAAAGTTCTCTAGTCACTATCACCAAGGTACTAGAGCTTCGTGATGAACTATAACATGCAAGGGATGGAGACGATCTTGGAGCTGTTCGCCGTGCTTAAAGTTGTGAAGGTAGAAATCAATAAGGAGCATCAAGTGTTGATGGTTAATTAACAAGACCACAGGTTTCAAGAAGGGCAAGGAAAAAGAAGGGAAACTTCATGAATGGAAAACCAGTTGCCGCTCCAGTGAAGAAACCCAGGGTTGAACACAAACCAGAGACTGAGTGCTTCTATTGTAAGGGGAACGGCCACTGGTAGTGGAGCTACTCCAAATGCTTGGTAGATAAAAAAGCTGGCAACTTCAACAAAATTATATTTGATATACATGTTATTGATGTGTACCTTACTAGTACTCCTAGTAGCACCTAGGTATTAGATACCGGTTCAGCTGCCAATATTGGTATCTTGAAACAAAAGTTACGGAATAAACAAAGACTAGATAAGGGCAAGGTGATGATGTGTGTTGGAAGTGTTTCCAAGGTTGATGTGATCACCATCGCACGCTCCCTCTACCTTCGAGATTAGTGTTGCACCTAGATAAATGTTATTTGGTGTCTGCGTTGAGAATGAACATGATTAGATCATGTTTATTCCAATACAGTTGTTCATTTAAGTCAAAGAATAATGGTTATTCTGTTTACATGAATAATACCTTCTATGGTCATGCACCCAATGCGAATGGTTTATTGAATCTCGATCATAGTGATACACATGTTCATAATATTGATGCCAAAAGATGCGAAGTTAATAATGGTAGTACAACTTTCTTGTGGCACTGCCGCTTAGGTCATATTGGTGTAAAAATGCATGAAGAAACTCCATGTTGATGGACTTTTGGAGTCACTTGATTTTGAATCACTTGACACATGTGAACCATGCCTTATGGGCAAGATGACTAAGACCCCATTTTCTGGTACAATGGAACGGGCAAGTGACTTGTTGGAAATCATACATGCTGATGTGTGCGGCCTGGTGAGTGTTGACGCATGCAGTGGATGTTGTTATTTCCTCACCTTCACCGATGATCTGAGTAGATATGGGTACATTTACTTAATAAAGCATAAGTCTGAAATGTTGGAAAGTTCACGCAATTTCAGAGTGAAGTTGTGAATCATCGTAAAAAGAAGATTAAATTCCTATGATCCAATCGAAGGGGAGAATATTTGAGTTATGAGTTTGGCAGTCACTTAAGACAATGTGGAATTGTTTCACAGTTGACGCCACCTGGAACACCACATCATAATGGTGTGTCAGAATGTCGTAATCGTACCTTATTAGACATGGTGCATTTTATGATGTCTCTTGCCGATCTACCACTATTGTATTGGGGTTATGCATTAGAGACAACTGCATTCACTTTAAAAGGGCACCATCTAAGTCCGTGGAGACGACATGGTATGAACTGTGGTTTGGCAAGAAACCTAAGTTGTCATTTCTTAAGGTTTAGGGCTGCGAGGCTTTTGTTAAAAGGCTTCAGCCGGAAAAGCTCGAACCCAAAGCGGACAAATGCGTCTTCATAGGATACCCAAAAGAGACGGCTGGGTATACCTTCTATCTTAGATCCGAGGGCAAAGTGTTTGTTGCTAAGAACGGGTCCTTTCTCGAGAAATAGTTTCTCTCGAAAGAATTGTGTGGGAGGAAGATATAACTTGAGGAGGTTGTTGAACCTTTACTTCAACCAGAGAGTAGCGCAACACAGAAAGATGTTTCTATGGCACCTACGTCAATTGAAGAGGAAGCTAATGATGATGATCATGAAGCTTCAGATTAAGTTGCTGTCAACCTCGTAGGTCAACAAGGGTATGTACAACTTCTGAGTGGTACGGTAACCCTGTCTTAGAGGTCATGTTGTTGGACAACATGAACCTACAACCTATGGAGAAGCGATGGTGGTCCCGGATTCCAACAAATGGCTAGGAGCCATGAAATCCGAGATAGGATCCATGTATGAGAACAAAGTATGGAATTTGGTGGACTTGCCCGATGATCGACAAGCCATTGAGAATAAATGGATCTTTGAGAAAAAGACAGACGCTGATGGTAATGTCACCATTTATGAAGCTTGACTTGTTGCAAAGAAGTTTCCGACAAGTTCAAGGAGTTGACTATGATGAGACTTTATCACTCATAGCGATGCTAAAGTCTATTGGATTTATGTTAGCAGTTGCTGCGTTTTCAATTTTGAAATCTGGCAGCTGGATGTCAAAACAAAGTTTCCTTAATAGTTTTCGTGAGGTAAGTTTGTATGTGATACAACCGGAAGGTTTTCTTGATCGTAAGGATGCTAAAAGGTATGCAAGCTCCAGCGATCCTTCTATGGATTGGAGCAAGCGTCTCGGTGTTGGAATATACGCTTTGATGAGGTGATCAAATCTTTTGGGTTTATACAAAGTTTGCAAGAAACTTGTATTTACAAGAAAGTGAGTGGGAGGACTACAAAATTTCTGATAAGTAGATGTGGATGACATATTGTTGATCGGAAATGATGTATAATTTCTAGAAACAATAAAGGGTTGTTTGAAAGAAGTTTTTCAAAGGAAGACCTGGATAAAGTTGCTTACATATTGGGCAATAAGATCTATAGAGATAGATCAAGACACCTGATAAGACTTTCACGGGCACATACGTTTACATGATTTTGAAGGAGTTCAAAATGGATCAGTCAAAGAAGGAGTTCTTGCCTGAGTTGTAAGGTGTGAAGTTGAGTAAGACTCAAAGCTCGACCATGCCAGAAGAAAGAGAAAGGACAAAGGTCGTCCCCTATGCCATAGCCATAGGCTCTATACGGTATGCCATGCTGTGTACCGCACCTGATGTGTACCTTGCCACGTGTATGGCAAGGGGGTACAAGAGTGATCCAGGAGTGGATCACCAGACATCGCTCAAAATTATTCTTAGAAGAATAAGGAAATGATTCTCGCTTGTGGAGGTGATAAAGAGTTCGGCGTAAAGGGTTACGTCGATGCAAGCTTTAACACTAATCCGGATGATTATGAGTAGAGTTTCTCGGTTATGGAGGTGATAAAGAATTCGGTGTAAAGGGTTACGTCGTTGGAAGCTTTAACACCATTCCAGATGACTCTGAGTAGCAAACCGGATACGTATAGTGGAGCAGCCATTTGGAATAGCTCCAAGTGGAGCATGGTAGAAACATCTACAATACAACATATAGATTTGCAAAGTACATGCAGATCTGAATGTTGCAGATCCATTGACTAAAACCTCTCTCACAAGCATAACATGATCAAACCCTAGAACTCATTGAGTGTTAATCACATGGTGATGTGAACTAGATTATTAACTCTAGTAAACTATTTGGGTGTTAGTCACATGGCGATGTGAACTATGAGTGTTAATCACATGGCGATGTGAACTAGATTATTGACTCTAGTGCAAGTGGGAGACTATTGGGAATATGCCCTAGAGGCAATAATAAATTGGTTGTTATCATATTTTCTTGGTCATGGTAATCGTTTATTATCCATGCTAGAATTGTATTGATCGGAAACTCAAATACATGTGTGGATACATAGACAACAAGTTGTCCCTAGTCAACCTCTACCGGACTAGCTTGTTGATCAAAGATGGCTATGGTTTTCTAGCCATGGACATGAGTTGTCATTTGATAATGAGGTCACATCATTAGGAGAATGATGTGATGGATAAGACCCAAACTATAAATGTAGCATATGATCGTATCAAGTTTATTGCTATTGTTTTACGCATGTCAAGTATATGTTCCTATGACCATGAGATCATGCAACTCACTAACACTGGAGGAGTACCTTGTGTGTACTAAACGTCGCAACATAACTAGGTGACTATAAAGGTGCTTTGCAGGTATCTCCGAGGGTGTTTGTTGAGTTGGCATGGATCAAGACTGGGATTTGTCACTCCGTATGATGGAGAGGTATCTCAGGGCCCACTCGGTAATACAATATCACAATGAGCTTGCAAGCAATGTGAATAATGATTTAGCCACGAGATCTTGTATTACAGAACGAGTAAAGAGACTTTTCGGTAACGAGATTGAACTATGTATGGAGATACCAATGATCGAATCTCGGGCAAGTAACATACCGATAGACAAAGGGAACTGCATACAGGGTTAGTTGAATCCTTGACATCAAGGTTCGACCAATAAGATCTTCGTAGAATATGTAGGAACCAATATGGGCATCTAGGTCCCGCTATTGGTTATTGACCGTAGAGGTGTCTCGGTCATGTCTGCATAGTTCTCGAACCCGCACGGTCTACACACTTAATGTTTGGTGACGATATAAGTATAGTTGAGTTGTCCCGGCAAGTATTGGGGGCCACATGGGCCAAGGGGAGGGGGCAAGCCAGCCTACTAAGGGGCTGAGCGCCCCCCTCACCCCATCTCATGTAACCAGGAGGGTTGGGGCGCCCCTCTAGGGTTCCCTCCACTCGGCTTGGGGGGCAAGTCACCCTAGGGGAGATCCCATCTGCCCTGGCCGCCGCCCCCCTAGGAGAAACCCTAGGGGCACCACCCCCTCCTCCCTTTCCCTATATATAGAGAGGTAGAGAGAGAGGGTAGCCGCACCCTTTAGCACATCTCTACGCCACGGCGCTGCCTCTCCTTTCCCTCGCATCCCTCTTCCTCTCCGTAGTGCTTAGCGACGCTCTGCTGAGATTCCGCCACCACCACCGCCACCACAACGTTGTGCTACCGGAGGACTAGAGCTACTACTTCACCATCGCTCGCTGGATCGAGGAGGTGAAGGCGTCATCAAGCTGTACGTGTATTGAACACGGAGGTGCCGTCTGTTCGGCACTTGAATTGGCAGTTCGCGGGACGGGTCGTGATTGGATCGCGAAGACGTTTGCGGGACGGATCATGATTGGATTGCGAAGACGTTCGACTACATCAACTGCGTTTCTTAACACTTCCGCTTAGCAATCTACAAGGGTATGTAGAGCCAATCTCTCCTCTCGTAGATGGTCATCTCCTAGATTGGATCTTGGGTGTTCGTAGGAAATTTTTTGTTTCCCATCCAACATTACCCAACACGTTTGTTCCCCTGCGAGGCTCCATGCCTAACAAGACTGTTCTTGCGACTTTGTTGGGTGCTATGAAAACCCATGGTGAGGTGTTCGAGATGAATCTGCTCATGTACTTAATTGTCCGTCTTTGTGCCTACCATGTCGCTATGTCCAAGCAACAAATGCTTTCCTATACTGGTGATTGTTCTTTAATTTTTCCTTTTGTTGCCATCTCCTCTTTTGTTGTCATGTAGTTGCATGTTTTTCCCTCTGTTTGAAGTTTTCTTAACTGTGCACATGTGTCCATTTTTTAAAAATTCTGCAGGCGAAGCTGAAAGACGTAAAAAACATGAACTGGTGCAAGTTCATTGTTGACTTCTTGCATGATGTTTTTGCAAATAAGATGTACCAGAAGGGATGCCACCTACACCTAATGGTAAATTTTTCTTTTTCTAAATGCTTCATCGTGGCATGTTCGTTCTGTTTTTGACAAGCTAGAGTCTGATCACGATTAGTGTAGCGCATTCTAGATGGCAATCGTACTTTTTTAAACACTTGTAATGAGTAAATAAGTGGCAACTGCATTTGACCATATATGGCAACTATAGTTGTTCACATATGGCAAGCACAGTTGCTTACACATGGCAAGTGTAGTTGTTCACACACGACAAATCCAGTTAATGCTAAATGGCAACTACACAATAGCTTGTCCTTCAACCCAAGCCACTTGTAATGAGTAAATAAGTGGCAACTGCAGTTGATCATATATGGCAACTATAGTTGTTCACATGTGGCAAGCACAGTTGCTTTCACATGGCAACCATAGTTGCTTCCACATGGCAATTATAGCTGTTCACACACGGCAAATCCAGTTAATGCAACATGGCAACTACATAGAGGTTCATACTACAACTCACAAGCCACATGGCAACTAGTGTATGTTTGCATGTTACGCATGGCAAGTGCTACACTCACCCAGATGGCAAACATGTCAACGTGAAACATGGCAAGTTTTTGTTAACAGAGTCACCATGTGAGAATGCATCCCCAACCATATTGCAAATGCACTCTTCTTTCCACTTTTCTGTAATGTTTCCGTTATTCAAGATTTACTTTATTGCCATTTATTTCACATGACGTTCCTATTGAAATTTGACATGTTTGTACTCACTTTTCTCCTTCACCTTTACATGTTTTCCAACTCATGTACGTCGACGGTCTTGATCTCTCTACTGTGAAGTTTCCCGAGTTAGGAGGCCCGCCTCCTCCACATAAGTTTGTCGTATTTGCCTGGACCTACAAAGCTGTCAAGGTTGTGCTTGCCGCAAACAGGAAAACTGACACAACGTACGACAAGCTACAGGTTAGTCTTCCTTTTCGCCCACATGGCAACTGCAGTTCACTCGACATGGCAAACAACTTTTAACCCACATGTCAATTATGGATGTTCCCACATGGCAGTAGTAGTTCGTTCTCAACACCAGTCATACATTCGGAAAAGTGCATATGAAAAATGCAGCTTTGTTCACACTTCACATCGCAATTGTTGCTATATCATATGGGAAATTTTTGTGCTCTTCATACGCCATACAATTTTGCAGATATGCGCGATCCATGTTTGCTGTCAATGTTTCCCGACCTGTCTTTTTTGATGTTTTTGCAGCTGATGACCAAGCATGCTATGGACTACAATTTTTTTGGTGGGCCACACAATTTTAGCAAATGGTTGGATGTGCATTCAGCCCCATCTTATTCTGCCGAGGTAATGGAACACACAGTTGTTTTTTAATGACCCTTTTGCATTTGAGATTTTTTTTGCGATTTATCTTTTTATATCGCTACTCTTTTTCTATGACACTCACTGTTTATTTTGTTTGCTATAATCAGGCCAGGGCTCCTGTCGAGCATCTAGTTGGGCAGTTCTACTTCTGGCATGAGCAACCTGCTTGGGAAGTTGGTTGAAGGCTGGACATCATACACTAGTTATGATGGCGATGCAATTGCCAGGAAGTTCACTTCTTTGGTTGGAGAACGTACTCATCGTCCAACTAGTTGCCATGACCGATAGACTATAACAGTTCTCAGGAGCTCCCTGACAAAGTTGTTTGGTGGTGACGACACTGGTCGTGACAATGATGGGGATGATGAAATGGAGAATGTGCATCAAGACACTGATCATGATGAAACTCATGAAGTTCGGGACGGAGATCCTAGTGAGAAGGCTCCACCGGTTGTACCAGCATCCGAGGGAGGCAATGCATCCATCGTCGTGGGTGACATCAGTATTACTGCTTCAAAGAGGGGTAGGGTGCCAGAGGATGCCCCTACCAGCAAGAAGCTCAGGACTGATCCTGTTGCCGCTAGGAGGATGTTTGTTCTATTGTTACTTCAATGTCCTTTTTTCATCAGCTATATGCCATGTTTTCACTATATTTAGACTTTTCTTGCCTGAGTTATTCGTTGGCAGCGAGGCGATAGCTAGTGAATGAGCAACTAAAAAAACAAGCGGGCATGTCCTCTCACACTTCCCCTTGGTTGACGAAGGCGGTACCCACTGTGTCTGGTATGATGTCCACCCGCTCGCCTCCTCGTATAGTGTCATCCAACACCGAAGACCCTATTGTGCTGGAAGATGTGAGGAAAACAACCAAGTGGTGTGTTTATTCTTCCCTTTTATGTGGTGGCACCTAACTAAAACGGTTGAGCTAGTGGCAATCATTTTTCCTTAATTCACATGCCATTTCCAGGTTGTTGAACATGGTAACTGATACTTACTGACCACGACAAAATGTTCAATGCATTCAACAACTATATTGCATTCCACATGGAAACTACTCCTTTCCCCACATGGCAAACACTGGAAATTCCAGTTTATCACACACAACAACTCTGGTACCACCCATGGCAACTTTAAGTTTGACTTGCATGGCAAATTTTCGTTCATATACCACATTTTTATTTTTGTCGTACAGCCCATGGAAATTTCTACTATGTTGCCCATGGCAACTGGTAGTTACTATTCATGGCAAGTGGTTCAGTACATCCCACAATCAATGGCAACTCTTTCTTGCATTTGCAGATGGCAAGTCTTGCTTACCCCACATGGCAACTTTTGTGTGTCACAGATGGCAACTATTGCATAACACACATGGAAATTTTAGTTCATCACACATGGCAACTACGACATCCCCCACCTGGCATTTTCATGTTTGACTTGCATGGCACATTTTCGTTCGTACCCCATGTTTTCATTTTGTCTTTTTTTCATGATTGTCCCTTTTTATTCCACATTTCTCTGTAGGGTTAAGAACTGTTACACGTCCGGACAAAACCAGGCGAAAGACCCACTAGAACGCATTCACTCCAAGCTGGCGACGTCCGACAATGTAGAGATTCATGACTCATGAGCCAACAGTTGACAAATCTGTTGTTGCACTGCCCACTGTTGCTGCCACTTTGGATGCACGTAAGTCTCCATCCCCACCCATGGTAGAAGTGTGTACCACATCCGGAGGTGACGGTAGAGCCAATAGCGGTATCTGCTTGGACTGCTGAGGTTGTACCTACCCTCTTGTCAATGAGGGATGCTGCTGACATCCCTTGTAGTTGTTTAGCAAGTGTTGAAGTGGATGCCACATTGCTCAACATAAACAAGGAAGATTCTCGTTCATCCACCACAGACTGCACGCACGCAGCTGCTGCCACTGCCACGCCCACAAATGAAGGGGTTGCATTTGGAATTCCTAATCAGAGGACTCTCACTGTACAGTCGCTCCATCAGCTCCCAGTATGCAGGTTGCTCCAGCAATTGGTTTGCAAGCTAGCCTGCCACCTAGGTGTAGCCCCGTCATCCACTACAGCGGAGCTCCGGAAAAGTAGAGTTGACATGGGTTTTGTCCCTGCTTCCACACTTTTCCCTCCTAATGCACAAAGTAAAGCAACGGAGAGCATTGAAGTCCATATTTCGGCAGATGTAGGTGATAAGCATCCTGCTCCTGCTGGAGATGCATGTTCGCTGGTGCCGGCGTCCTTCATGGGTGAGAAGACTCTTAGTTTAAATCTACGTACTTCGAAGCTCCCTATCAACCTTGGTGTCCCATATAGTCTAAACAAGAAGATAGCCAAGAAGATTGTCATTGAAATCCCTGATAGCACGCCCCGTCCTACCACGAATCTGGATGTTGGCGCAGCAGTTGATCATGACATGTTTGTTTAGCTGTCACATCTAGATTCTGCAATATAGTATATTCAGAACCCGAGTGCGCAGTAGGAGAGGCACCCCATGGATTTCACCCCACCGAGCTGTAGCCTTGGGATAGATCGCAGTCAGCCCGAACAAATCATGGATCCAGTGCCCGGTTCTTTTGCTTTCCCGGGGGGTAATGTGATGATGATGGCGCAACCCAACATTGATGGTCGGAAGGCTGTGAAGTTTGCAGAGCCTTTAGTGCAAGGTAACAATTTGTTTCACTTTTTTGTTTTCATTAGTTCATGGCAATTATTGTTGATTTTTTATGGCAAATGCTTTGTTATGCATACGGCAATGGTAGTTTAAATTACATGACAGATGTAGTTTCCTTGTCACTCTCATGTCATCCTTAAACTCAACTGTTGTTTTTCTGTTTTTTCATATGGCAAATGTTGTCAATCTTACATGGTTAATGTAGTTTCTCCCACATGGAAACTGTAGTTCATCTTACATGCCAGCTACTGTTGATCTCAAATGGCAAATATTGTTACTCTCTCACAGAAAGTATTGTTTTTGATTTTCAAATGGCAGACGTTGTTCATCTCACATGGCAATTACAGTTGCTTACACAGTGGCATTTTTTTACTGATTTGACATGGCAACTCCATGTTTTCCCCTTCTTTACTGTCAATCATACAAGTTCCTTGTTCATGTCATTTTTGCTTGAACTTACATTGCAAATCAACATTCTATGTATGACAACTTCACATGTTTTTTTAATTATAATTCTTGTTTTTTCTTTTTCTTTTTTGCAGCAACACATGAGGGCGCTAAGAGAGTAATCACCATCCCACCCCCTAACTTGTTTTTTCACCATTTGTCTTTCTGGCATGTTTTGATTTCTTGTTCTATTTTTCTTTGGATATTGATGACCCACAAGTATAGGGGATCAACCGTAGTCCTTCCGATAAGTAAGAGTGTCGAACCCAACGAGGAGCAGAAGGAAATGACAAGTGGTTTTCAGCAAGGTAATGTCTGCAAGCACTGAAATTATAAGTAACGAGTAGTTTGATAGCAAGATAATTTGTAACGAGCAAGTAACAATAATAGTAAAAAAGTGCAGCAAGGTAGCCCAATCCTTTTGAGGCAAATGACAGGCCAAAACGGTCTCTTATGATAAGCAAAGTGTTTTTGAGCGTACACGGGAATTTCATCTAGTCACTTCCATCATGTTGGTTTGATCTATGTTCGCTACTTTGATAATTTGATATGTGGGTGGATCGGTGCTTAGGTGTTGTTCTTACTTGAACAAACCTCCTACTTATGATTAACCCCCTTGCAAGCGTCCGCAACTACGAGAAAAGTATTAAGAATAAATTCTAACCATAGCATTAAACTTTTGGATCCAATCGGTCCCTTACGGAATAGCGCATAAAATAGGGTTTAAGCTTCTGTCACTCTCGCAACCCATCATCTAATAAATACTCCACAATGCATTCCCTTAGGCTCAAATATGGTGAAGTTTCATGTAGTCGACGTTCACATGACACCAGTAAGGGAATCACAACATACATACCATCAAAATATCGAACACATATGAAATTCACATGATTACTTGCAACGAGATTTCTCCTGTGACCTCAAGAACAAAAGTAACTACTCACAAATGATAATCATGCTCATGATCATAGGGGTATTAAATAGCATATTGGATCTGAACATATAATGTTCCACCAAATAAACCATATAGTAATCAACTACAAGATGTAATCAACACTACTAGTCACCCACAAGCACCAATCTATAGTTCTGGTACAAAGATCAAACACAAGAGATGAACTAGGGTTTCAAAGGAGATGGTGTTGTTGAAGA
>NC_041386.1:263464200-263475641 GCF_002162155.2 Triticum dicoccoides | reverse complement strand
ATGATGATGACGATGATTTCCCCCTCCAAGAGGGAAGTTCCACCAGCGGAATTACTCCGTCGGAGGGCAAAAGTGCTCCTGCCCAATTTCCGCCTCGAGATGGCGGCGCTTCGTCCTAAAAGTCCTCCCCTAATTTTTTCTAGGTCAAAAAGACTTATATACCAGAAGATGGGCACCAGAGGTGGGCTGGGCTGAGCACAACCCACAAGGGCGCGCCTGGGGGCCCTGGCGTGCCCTGGTGTCTTGTGCTCACCAGGTGCCCCCCTTTGGTAGCTATTTGCTCCAGTATTTTTCATATATTCCATAAAAATTCCTCATGAAGTTTCAGCTCATTTGGAGTTGTGCAGAATAGGTAGCATGACGTAGCTTTTTCAGGTCCAGATTTCCAGTTGATGGAATTCTCCCTCTTTGTGTGAACCTCACATATTATGAGAGAAAGACATTATAAATAACAGTAGGTAAACATGATGTAAAATGGACGTATCGACTCCCCAAGATTAGACCTCGCTTGTCCTCAAGCGAAAACCGAAACCGAAAAACATGTCCACATGCTTAGAGAGAGATAGAGAGAGAGAGAGAGGTCTCGATAAAAACAAAATACGGACATAGAAGCATTATGTATATTATTATAACAGCAACAAACTTTAACATAAAACTTTTATGATAGAACTTTTATCATAGACTTCTCATGAATAAGTAACAATTCATCACAACATCGAAGTATAAAGCATGAACTCTATTGGAAACCAACAAACTATGTTCTCGGTCAACCTTGCAACTACAATTCATCATCTTTTCAGGAAGGGTCACGTATCAGAGCCTTTAGGCAAGTCCACATACTCAACCATCATATAGTCTTCTATGATTGCTAACACTCACCGCATACACATGAGCAAAATGTTTCAACCGGACACATAGAAAGATAGGGGCTTATAATTTCGCCTCCCAACGTATTCACCTCAAGGGTGATGTCAACAATAATAACTCATGCTACCCATATCCAACTGGATATACGTGCCTAGATCTTTCCTCACCAGATGATGCTTGCCAAAAGAGAAAAATAAAAAGGAATAAAGAGAAAAACTTTGACTCTTGCATGAAAGTAAATACATAAAAGTAAAAGATAGGCCCTTCATAGAGGGAAGCAGAGGTTGCCATGCACTTTTTGTTTGTATGCTCAATCCCTTAGTGCAAGAGAATGTCATGTTATATTGCCCCTTTTGAGTTTTGATAGCAACCATTATTATGCAGTCCATCGCTTTTATTCTTTGCCATCACAAGTTCGTACAACGCTCAATTTTCTCTTACACTAAATGATCCAACACTTTTAGAAGCAATTTCTATTGCCTTATTGCACCGATGATAACTTACTTGAAGGATCTTACTCAATCCTTAGGTAGGTATGGTGGACTCTTGAAAATGAGATTTGGGTTTAAGGGTTTTTGGATGCACAATTAGTATCTCTACTTGGTGCGGAATTTTTGGCTAGCAAAGATGGGGGGCAAGCACCACATGTTGAAGGATCTATGACAACATAACTTCTATGTGAATATAAACAAACATAAATCATTATGTTGTCTTCCTTGTCCAACGTCAACAATTTTGGCATATAATATTTCGATTGGGGCTCACAATCACAAAAGATTTCCAAGATAGTGTATTTGCATGTGAATCTTCTCTTCCCTTATTAATTCTTTCATGAATTGCATCATTGACCAATGCTGTGTTTGTCAATCTCCAATAATTTTTTCTACTTATACTTTTCCTTATGTGGTGTCATTACTTACCATAAGATTAGCATATGATCTTTTTCATTTATTTCCTTTCCTTTTTTATTGAACATGAAAGTAAAGAAAACAAAACTCAAACTAAACTTTATTATATATCTCGCACACGATTACAAAGATAGAACACTAAGCAAACTCTCGAAAAGAAAGGACCGAACTAAACTTTTATTCATCTAAAGCAAAAGATAACTATGGATCGAACTAAGGTAAATAAAGGCAAAAGATACTGGAGGTGATACGATACCGGGGCACCTCCCCCAAGCTTGGTGCAATACAAGGGGAGTGCCCATAGCTGATAGTCAATTTCTTTTGGTGATGAAGGAGGTGGTGGTGATGAAGTGGAGGGTTTGTCTTTCTTCCTTAGCTTACGCTTGAGGATGTAATTCTCCTCCTTTAAATCACTGATCTCCCGCTCAAGCTCCAATACCTTTTTGCATAAATCTTGCTTGTTTTCCTGCAAAAGACAAAAGGGGATAAACTGGATCTTAGGCTTCTTTGCTTTGTTGGGGAGACTTGACTTCTTAAATTCAACGTGCATATCCCCAGGTTGAGGCAATGGGGCTTCATCCTCGTCTGAGCTTGTCTCCTCCTCCCTTTTAGGATAATAGTCTTCTACTTCCTCTGAAGTCCAGCTATAGTGCTCCACATCCCCATAAACCTTAGGGTTTGCGATATAATCAGCAACATAGCTCTCACCCTCCGAGTCTTGGGATGACATATTTTCAGATCTGTCAGGAAAACAACAAGAAAACAAAACAGAAGATTTCTTCGCGATACAGAGGTCAATAGGTTCGGGGGGTATATAAAGATTTTTTTATCTTGGGAAAAAAGCAAACGGAAGAAAAATGCAGTCCGGAAGGTACCCAAGGTGGGCACAACCCACCTGGGCAAGCCTGGCAAGCCAGGCGCTGATAGGTCTCCAACGTATCTATAATTAATGATTGTTCCATGTTGTTATATTATCAATCTTGGATGTTTTATAATCATTTTATATCATTTTTTGGTACTAACCTATTGACATAGTGCCAAGTGCTAATTCCCGTTTTTCCGTGTTTTTTACATCACAGAAAATCAATATTAGATGAAGTCCAAATGCCACGAAACTTTACAGAGATTTTTTATGGACTAGAAGGAACATGTTGGGCCCTAGTTGCACCTGGGGGGATTCCCGAGGAGGGGACAACTCACCAAGGCGCGCCAACAGGCCTAGGCGCGCCCTGGTGGGTTGTGCCCACCTCGGGTGCCCCCTGGACCGCCTCTTTGCTATATAAATAACCCAAAAATCCCAGAACCCTAGGGGATTCGACGAAATATTCATCCAGCCGCCGTAGAGTCTAGAACCGCCAGATCCAATCTAGACACCATCTCGGATGGGGTTCACCACCTCCATTGGTGCCTCTCCGATGATGTGTGAGTAATTCTTTGTAGACCTTCGGGTCCGTAGTTAGTAGCTAGATGGCTTCATATCTCTCTCTGTTGATTCTCAATACAATGGTCTCTTGGAGATCCATATGATGTAACTCTTTTGCGATGTGTTTGTTGGGATCCGATGAACTTTGAGTTTATGATCAGATCTATCTCTTTATATCCATGAAAGTATTTGAGTTTCTTTGATCTCTTTTATGCATGATTTCTTATAACCTCATATTTCTTCTATGATATTTGGGTTTTGTTTGGCCAACTTGATCTATTTATCTTGCAACGAGAAGATGTGCTTTGTAGTGGGTTCGATCTTACGGTGCTTGATCCCAGTGACAGAAGGGGAACCGACATGTATGTATCGTTGCTACTAAGGATAAAACGATGGGTTCTATCTCTACATAGATAGATCTTATCTACATCATGTCATCGTTCTTATTGCATTACTCCGTTTCTCCATGAACTTAATACACTAGATGCATGCTGGATAGCGGTTGATGTGTGGAGTAATAGTAGTAGATGCAGGCAGGAGTCGGTCTACTAATCTTGGAAGTGGTGCCTATATAATGATCATTGCCCGGATATCGTCATAATTATTTGAAGTTCTATCAATTGCCCAACACTAATTTGTTCACCCACCGCTTTGCTATTTTTCTCGAGAGAAGCCACTAGTGAAACCTACGGCCCCCGGGTCTCTTTCTCATATTATTTGCCTTTGCGATCTATTTTTATTTGCTTTTACTTTCATATCTATTAAACCAAAAACCCAAAAATACCTTGCTGTAATTTATTTTATTTGGTGTTCGATCTATCAATATTTACAACTTTCTCCCGTCCACGTGCCATTTCTGGCGCCGTTACTCGAAAGGGATTGACAACCCCTTTAACACGTCGGGTTGCGAGTGGTTGTTATTTGTGTGCATGGGCTGTTTACATTGTGTTGCTTGGTTCTCCTACTAGTTCAATAACCTTGGTTTCATATCTGAGGGAAATACCTACTGTCGCTGTGCTGCATCATCCGACGTAGCTTCAAGCGACATCAAAAGGAATTTCTGGTGCCGTTACCGGGGAGGATCTTCAACATATACCAGGTTCCAAATCACAAATCTCATCTCCTCACAATTTACATTATTTGCCATTTGCCTCTCGTTTTCCTCTCCCCCACTTCACAAAAAATTACCGTTTTATTCGCTTCTCTTTTTCGTTCGCTGTTTTCTTGCCGAATCTGTTTTTGAGTGCAATCTTGTTGTGTAGTCATCATGACTCAAGAGAACACCAATTTATGTGATTTCTCAAATACCAAAAACAATGATTTTATCGGCACTCCGCTTGCTCCTCCCGCCACTAGTGCGGAGACTTGTGATATTAATACTGCTTTGCCGAATCTTGTTATGAAAGACCAATTTTCTGATACTCCTAATGAGGAGGCCGTGTCCCATCTTAACACCTTCGTGGAATTATACAATACGCAAAAGAAAAAAGATGTGGACAATGATGTGGTCAAGATGAAATTATTTCCGTTTTCCTTGCGTGATTCTGCAAAAAATTGGTTCTCTTCTTTGCCTCACAATAGTATCGATTCTTGGAATAAGTGCAAAGATGCTTTTATCACTTAGTATTTTCCTCCCGCAAAAATTATTTCCCTTAGAACCCAGATCATGAATTTCAAGCAACTTGAACATGAGCATATTGCACAATCTTGGGAAAGGATGAAAATGATGCTAAGGAATTGCCCAACTCATGGGTTAAATCTTTGGATGATCATACAAATTTTTTATGTGGGGTTGAATTTAGTTTCTCATAATCTTTTAGATTCCGCGGCGGGTGGAACTTTTATGGAAAATACTTTGGGTGAAGCCACCAAATTGCTTGATAATATTATGGAAAATTATTCGTAATGGCATACTGAAAGAGCTCCTACTAGTAAAAAAGTTAATTCGGTTGAAGAAATTTCTTCTTTGAGTGAAAAAGATGATGCTCTTATGAAATTGGTTGCTAGTAGAAGTGCTCCTATTGATCTTAATGATATGCCTTTGTCTACTTTGATTGAGGAAAATAGTGATGCCATAGATGTGAATTTTATCTCTCGAAATAATTTCAACAACAATGCTTATAGAGGTAATTTTAATCCTAGGCCTTTTCCTAGTATTTCCTCTAATAATTATGGTAATTTCTATGGAAATCAATCTTATAGTAATAATAGGAACACCTATGATCTTGAGAATAATATTAAAGAATTTATCAACACTCAAAAGGTTTTCAACACTTCCATAGAAGAAAAGTTGAGTAAGATTGATGATTTGTCTAGAAGTGTTGATAGAATTGCTCATGATGTGGAAAATCTCAAGATGATTTTTTTGGCTAAAGTAGATGAATCAATTAAAGCTCTTTATGTTTCTACGGATGAAAGTAAGAAAAGAACCACTATGCTTAGAGCTAAAAGAGAATTTTTAGAAAAATCTTTTTCTAGTGATTTCTTTCGCAAAAGTGATGAATATCTTAAAATGATTGGTGTTTCTTCTACTGATTGCTTGTTTAGTAAAGTTAAGACTAATGAAAAAGGGACTGGAGAAGAGTAAACTTTAGGTAGAAGGCGTCCCAACATTTCGGAGGGTGAAAATCTTGTTGAAAAAATTGATGAAAGTGGGTTTGGAGAGGTCAAAACTTTAGCTAGTAATGTGCCCACTCTTTTGGATTACAAAGACTTTAATTATGATAGTTTCTCTTTTATTGATTGTATTTCTTTGTTGTAATCCATGATAAATTCACCCCATGCTTATGAACAAAATAAAGCTTTTACTAAACATATTGTTGATGCTATGATGAAAGCTTTAGAAGAAAAATTAGAATTAGAAGTTTCAATTCCTAGAAAATTGCATGATGAATGGGAACCTACTATCAAAGTCAAGATTAAACATTATGAGTGTTCTGCTTTGTGTGACTTGGGTGCTAGTGTTTCTACAATTCCGAAATCTTTATGTGATGTGCTTGGTCTTACTAATCTTGAAGACTGTTCTTTGAATTTGCACTTGGCGGATTCTACTATTAAAAAGCCTATGGGAAGAATTAATGATGTTCTTATTCTTGCAAATAGGAATTATGTGCCCATATATTTTATTGTTCTTGATATTGATTGCAATCCATCTTGTCCAATTATTCTTGGTAGACCATTTTTACGCATTATTGGTGCCATGATTGATATGAAAGAAGGCAATATTAAGTTCCAATTTCCTTTGAGGAAGGGTATGTAACACTTTCCTAGGACAAGAATTAGGCCACCTTATGAATCAATCATGAGGGCATCTTATGGATCTTGAACCAAAGATGACAAAATTTAGATCCTTGCTTTATGCCTACACTACTAGGAAAAGGGCTAAAGATGAAATTGACACTAATGGCGCACCAGAGAAGTGGTGCGCCACTACTATATACTAATGGCGCACCATGCACACGGTGCGCCACTAGTAACAAAATGTTTTTTTTCATTTTTTCAAACATACTAATGGCGCATCCGGGCAGAGTGCGCCATTAGTAGTTAGAACTACTAATGGCGCACTAGCCATAGAGTGCGCCACTACTGTATTTTTTTTACTTTTTTGCAAAACTACTAATGGTGCACCGTTGCATAGTGCGCCATTACTAGTTTAAACTAGTAATGGCGCACTGTGCCACGGTGTGCCATTAGTATAATTTTTTTTACTTTTTTGCAAAACTACTAATAATGGTGCATGTCTGTGTGGTGCGCCATTAGTATGTTGGGTTACTAATGGCGCATGGCTGTGTGGTGCGCCATTAGTAACCTGGGACCAGCTAGATATTTTTGGACAGCCACACCTACACACTCCCTTTCCCCACTTCATTCCCCCCACCTCCTTCTCTAAGCTTGTCGGCTGCCTCCTCCTCCTCACCTCATTTGCACCATAGATTCATCAAAATTAAGTGTTGAAATTACCTTTTTTTGATAGGTAAGTAAGGGGAAAGCTATCTTCATGTTGTAGATCTACTTTTTTTCTCCCTAGCTCGCTCCAACAACGTGCACATGCACTTTTTGTGGCCTAGCTAGATCTATGTATGTTTGTGGTGTTGCATATGTTTGTGGTGTTGCATATATGTTTGTGTTTGAAGGTACCAGTATTTGAAATGCGATAGTTGCCAATATTTTTTTGGAATGTTGATTCATTTCCGTTTTGGCGAGAATTTTGGCACTATGCATTCTTTTTGGTCCTATTTTTAGGGAAAGTCATGCCAAATTTTTTCTTGGTTCTAAAATATTGTTTTGCTCTACCCCCAGGCGACCATGGTCCGCACGATGACCGAAGGCATCATGAATAGGTTTTTGAGCTCCGCGAAGGCCGAGATGCTTCAAAAGAACGAGACGGAGATAAGATGTCCGTGTCGAAGATGCAAGCTGAAGAGCCTTATTGCGGACCCGGATTCCGGGCAGGTGTGGGACCACCTGCTCTTGCGTGGTTTCATGGATGGCTATCGGTGGCAAGGTGATGAAGATGACTATGAAGTCGTCCATGGGGGCCGGGCAAGAAATGAGGAAGGGCAGCAAGACAACCACCGCGGCTCGGGTGGGCGAGAAGACGAAGAATCTCCAGGACATGATCACGACGGTGATGCTGTACACAGTCATCATGTAGAAGATGCCGGACATGATGATGAGGAAGATGCCGGAGCAGACGAAGGGCATGATCATGAAGATGAAGATGCCGGCGGAGCAGACGATGATGGACCATCGATGGGCTGGGTGCAGGACCCTCATATTCAAGAGCTGCTTCTCAAGCAGACGGATAACGCAAGAGCTGCCGCCCGAGAGAAAGCCAAGCTGGATCAACTAGAGATAGACGCTGTTACTCCATTGTATGAAGGATGCAGACCTGAGGATACCCGCCTGAAAGTAACGCTCATGGCTCTGGAGATGAAGGTAAAACACAAAATGACCGATGCATGCTTCGACGAGAACATGTCATTCTGGCACGAATGTCTTCCCAAGGGGAACAAGTGCCCGACCAGTTTCGAGGAGGCGAAGAAAGTCGTGTGTCCTCTGGATTTACCGCACATGAAATACCATGTGTGCATGAACAATTGCATCATTTATCGGGATGAGCACGCGGAGTCTACCATATGTCCGGTGTGCGGCGTCACTCGATACAAGAAGAGGAAGAAAGATCCTCGAAAAGTGGTGTGGTACTTTCTGGTCACTCCTCGTCTGCAGCGGTATTTCGCGAACCCTAAGGTAGCAAAGCTCCTGCGTTGGCACGCGGATAGGGAGGAGAAGAAGCGAGAAGATGACGCAAATGACCCGGAGATAAATAAAAAAGACAAGATGCTGAGTCACCCTAAGGATGGGAGCCAGTGGCAAGCGTTGAACTTCAAACAGCTAGAATTTGGGAAGGATCCAAGGAACATCGTGCTGGGCGCGAGCACCGATAGAGTCAATCCGTTTGGCAGCCAGAGAAGCACACATAGCACCTGGCCTGTGTTTGTGTGGATGTACAACCTTCCCCCTGGTTGTGCATGAAGAGGAAGTACATTCACATGAGTATGCTAATTGAAGGGCCGAAACAACCAGGGGACGACATCAATCTGTATCTGGGGCTGCTGAAAGAGGAGCTAGACACGCTGTGGAAAACGCCAGCCAATACGTGGGACGCTGCAGAGAAAGAATATTTCCCTATGAGAGCCGCACTGCTCACGGTGCACGACTATCTCGGTTACGGATATGTCGCGGGGCAGGTGGTCCACGGATTTTCTGGATGCGTCAGGTGCATGGATGACACAACCTATCGCCAGCTAGATAGAGATCTCGGGTCTTCGAAAACCATGTTCATGGGACATCGAAGGTGGCTTCGCGATGATGACCCGTGGAGGAAATGCAAGGATCTGTTTGATGGTGAAACCGAACCCCAAAGACGCCCGCGTACGAGGAGCAGCGAGGAAATAGACGGGATGTTGAAAAATTGGAAAGATTGTCCACTGCCGGGAAAGAAGCAAAAGGCGCCAGAGCCGGGAAAGAAGCGAAAGGCGCCAGAGCCGCTGCTGAAGGTATGGAAAATGAGGTCTGTTTTCTGGGACTTGCCGTACTGGAAGATCCACCGTGTGCCTCACAGCCTTGATGCCATGCATATCACGAAGAACGTGTGCGAGAGTCTGCTTGGTACCCTGCTCAACATGCCAGAGAGGACCAAAGATGGGCCGAAAGCAAGGGCAGACTTGAAATCAATGGGCATCAGGCAGGAGCTTCACGCTAATGATGATGATGATGATGATGATGATGATGATGATGATGATGAGGCGAAGCAGGACACAGAAAGTCGTCGCAAAGGCAAAAAGGCCAAGAAGACGGGAAATGACTACCCTCCCGCGTGCTTCACTCTAAGTCAAGAGGAGATCGAGCAGTTTTTCACCTGCCTCGTAGGAGTAAAACTTCCTTACGGTTACACGAGGAAGATAAGCAGATACCTAGACCCAGCGAAGCAGAAGTTCAGCGGGATGAAGTCTCACGACTGTCACGTGCTGATGATGCAGATACTTCCAGTTGCAATCCGTCGGATCATGGACGCGCACGTCCGTGAAACGCTATTTGGCCTATGCAACTTTTTCGACGTCATCTCTCGGAAGTCGGTTGGCGTGAGGCAACTCAGAAGGCTACAGGAAGAGATCGTGGTGATACTATGCGAGCTTGAGATATACTTCCCGCCCGCATTCTTCAACGTTATGGTGCATCCGCTGGTCCATATCATGGAGGATATCATCCAACTTGGGCCGACGTTCCTGCACAGCATGATGCCGTTCGAAAGGATGAATGGTGTCATCAAAGGATATGTTCGCAACATGTCACGTCCAGAGGGAAGCATAGCCAGGGGCTTTCTGACCGAAGAGTGCATCTCCTACTGCACGAATTATCTAGGCATCGAGAACCTCGTTGGTCTGCCCGTCAATAGGCACCTCGGCAGGCTCGCTGGATGGGGTCACCGTGAGGGTCGCCGCGAAATGCATGTCGACTTCGAGGGTCGACTCGCCGACTTTGGAAGAGCAAACCTAGTCGTGCTACAACACATAGACGTGGTCGATCCTTGGGTGGTAGAGCACAAAACCTTTATTGAGAAGACGTACAATGATCGAGGCCAACAGAGGACGGACGGAGATATAATCAAAGAGCACAACTCAAGTTTCACACGTTGGTTCAAGCAGAAGCTTCTGTTGTACCCTTTACACGAGGATTCTTCCGCGGAAGAACAACTCATATTCGCCTTGTCACAGGGCGCCGCACAACCTGATGACCTATGAGGCGTACGATATCAACGGCTACACATTCTACACCGAGAACAAGGACATGAAGAGCGATGGTTATCAGAACTCCGGGGTAACGATGGAATCCTACACCGGTAACGACAAGGACAGATACTACGGAAGGATCGAGGAGATCTGGGAGCTGAGCTACGCTAGAGAGAAGGTCCCGATGTTCCGTGTCAGATGGGCCAAGAGCGTCCTAAAAGAAGACCGGTATTTCACCACCATGGTTATACCCGAAGCCAAATCCAAGACCGCGGGCGCAAACGTCACCGCGAAAACTGAGCCATGGGTACTAGCTTCCCAAGTGGACCAATGCTTCTTCATTACCGACCCGTCAAAGCCCATTCGTGTTGTCGTGAGGAGAGGCAAAAGGAAGATCATCAGAATGGATGGAGTAGCCAATGAGCAAGACTTCGACAAGTACGGCGACCCGAAGATCGAGCATGACGACGACGATGAAGTAGCAGCATACACCACAAGAAGAAGCAGGACCACCCTACCCAAAGGACGTCCGTTCCACAGAAGAACTCCATTTGCGAAAAAGAAGGGCAAGAAGATTATGAACAGATAGCTAGCTAAGATCGACTGTATTTAAATCGTAGCCTTCATTTCTCGGTTGTATTCCATGGGCACTTTTTGATATCATGAATATTTTTAAATTTCATGGGCACTTTTTGAATTCATGAATATTTTTTCAAATTTGATGATATTTTTTCATATTCAATATGATAAAATATTGAATATTCATGAGGACACTCGATCTCGATCCCCCTCCATCTCGATCTCGATCCCCCCTCCATCTCGATCTCGATGCCCCTTCATCTCGATCGCTATCCCCCTCCATCTCGATCTCGATCCCTCCTGCACCCTCCCCCGCTAGCTCCACCGCTGCCGACGACCCACCGCACCCTCCCCCGCTCCACCGCTGCCGAC
>NC_041386.1:263463210-263463788 GCF_002162155.2 Triticum dicoccoides | reverse complement strand
GAGCACCCCCATTTCATATTCATATTCATTTTTAAAAAATAATAATAAAAAAGTGTAGACTACAATTGTTGTTAAACAACAATTATTACTGTTTTTATAAAAAAAATTACTGTTTCATATTCATATTCATTTCTAAAAAATTATTACATGCAACAAAAAATAAAAATAAATTACTTATGGCGCACCTCTGGCTGGTGCGCCATTGCTATTTATAAAAAAAGATTACTAATGGCGCACCTCTGCCTGGTGCGCCATTGTTATGTAAAAAAAGATTACTAGTGGCGCACCGACCGCGGGTGCGCCATTAGTACGCTTCCCCCCTAGCTAATTCCTCCCTCTCCCTCTCGCTAGATCCCCTTCGTCCCTCTCCCTCGCCAGATCCACCCGCGCGCTGCCCCGACGCCGCCGCCCCGACCCTCGCCGGACTCCACCCCTGCCTCCCCCGCGCCCCCACCACGGCAGCTCCCCCGCGCCGCCGCCCCCGCGCCCCCGCGCCCTGAGCCAGAGGAGGAGGACCAGGAGGAGGACTAGGAGGAGGAGGAGACGACGACCGCCTCTACCTCAGCTCAGCCAGGCCA
>NC_041386.1:263455329-263462946 GCF_002162155.2 Triticum dicoccoides | reverse complement strand
CCTCCATTCCTCCATCCCCTCCCCCAGGTGATTCCTCCCTTCTCCTCCACCCCCTCCCCTGCAAACCCTAGGGCCATATAGTTTCAAAAATTCAGTCACTGTTTTGGAACAGTAGCACTGTTAGGCTCACTTTTAGGAGAGATTTGACCATAGGATGATGGATATGTGGTATCAAGTTTAGCAAATTGTCTCCTCTTTACTGTTGACTGAAGAAAAGCACAACATGGTGTGGAAACTTGATGGATCTGGCATTTATACAACTCAATCTTTATAGTTTCAAAAATTCAGTCACTGTATGCAATAATTTACAAAGAGCAAGTGATGTAGAGCAAAAATTCAGCAAATGATGTATAGTTTCAAATTTATGTTACTGAATTTTTCTCAACATGTTAAAATTGTCATGCTACTGAATGTTATAGAAATGCCAGGGAACACAGAAATACCAGGGCACACAACATTTAGAGTACTCTGAAATTCAGTTCTGAAAAATACCGAGCTAGGTACAGAAGTGTAGGTACAGAAGTCTAGTAACATTAGAACTGAACTGATTGATCTATACATGTGTAGGGGGAGCTAGATCCTTTTCTACATGGGGAATGGGGGGAAGATCTTCATGACTTTTGTGTTTCTACTTACTGTACGATAAGATGCAAAGCTTGTAATGGCTATGTTTTGTTTATGATCATTGTGCTGATCATAAGATTGGTAAATTTGTGAACCTAGTATGTTCAGAACTTATGTTCTTGTACTACATGTTCACTTCATATATGTGTTGTCAGTGTCAAAAATCATTACTGTAAATGTGTCTTTCAGTACATTTGGAGTATGGTTCTGGCTCACACTGTATTTGTAATTCTACTATAAATTTGCACTATAAATCTATTGAAATTATACTGTTAATACACTGCAATTACATGTCTACTGAATTTACCTCCTCTTCTATACCTTGTACTAGAAGTTAGCAAAAGAATATCAGTTCTACTTTGCCCCCTAGTGGATCTGGTAGAGTAAGAAACCCCCCTTATAATGATGCTTTTCTCTAGAAAAATTGATCCTGGATTTTTTATGGTATTCTTTATGGTACAGTTAGGAGCTACTATCAAAAAATTCAGTTATGGCATCTAGAATTATGTCAGTTTTGTTTTGTAACTAGAAGACCAAAGTGTTAGGAATTCTGTCCAAACTGTAGTTTCCAGTATTTCTGTCCAAACTGAAAGCTGTTAAAAAGACCATGTGTTTTTTGGTCAAAATCTGCATGTAAAACTGAAATAATCAGTCATAAAGAATATCCTCAAGACCATGTGTTTCTTGGATTTCGGTAATGATGATGGAACATTATAAAGCATTGTACTCTAGTGTGTATGAAGGATACAAAAAATTTAGCAACTTCTCTGATTTTATAAAGTTGTTCTTATATGGGTGAAACTTCACTTGTTTTTAGGCTAGTGCAGGGTGTTGCTTCTTCTGTATGGGCCAACTATGTCACAAATAAATTGGTCCTTCTTCTGAATTTGACAAGTAATGACTTGCAAAGATGATGATCATCTTTCTAGTTTGCTGGGTTTTGTCTCCGACCATTCTGTCGTGATGAATTTGCAGGTACCCCGAGAGGCCCTTGAGTTTGCCGAAATGTCGATTAACTTCTGTTCCGGCAAATTCGGGTACTCCATATGTCCTATTTTCAGCAAAGGTCATGCTGAAATTTTCCGTGAATTTTAGCATGACTTTGCTAAAAATAGGACATATGGGGTACTTGCGACTAATGCATGGGCCAGGGTGATTAGGCCCAACTTAGAATTCTCCTTAGCATCGATAAACCCTAGATGATAAACCCAACATAGGTGGCAATAGAGCCAAGTGATTAGTGCCAAGTGGAGGAAGAACGATGAGGCTGGCGGTTCGGGCGGCAAGCCATGATCTTGATCTTGTTCCTTGACAAACCCTAAATGATGAGACCAAGATCTTGTTCCTTGACAATAACCAACTTTTTGACCAAACTTTTTTCCTATTTAGAGCGAAACATGGCCCACAATGATGAGGTTGGCGGTTCGGGCGGCAAGCAATTCTGGGAGCTGTCCCAGGAGTTGGAGGAAGAACCTCACCGCTATGAGGACGCTGCGGAAGACATCGATCCTGACTACACAACCACTACTGGCGTCGGGGATGACACCACTGATGATGGCGCCGCGGATGCCACCACTGATGATGGCAGCGCATGCACAGATGGCAACCAACCGAAGAGGCAACGGAAGGACCGGCACCCGAACGTGCTCGGCACCGTCAGGGAGGAATTTACTGAAGTGAACTCCGACGGGCATCCGACGATGCCCAAACACGTAGTCAAGGGGTACTCGGTTCAGCTCGGGTGCATTCTCCGGAGCACCGCCTCGATCAACACCGAGAACCTAAGGCATAAGGACCGAGGGAATTTGCGTAGCCTCCTCTTCATGAAGCTGCACGAACGATACAAGTTCCCCGCTGAGTTCGCAAACACACGCCTCTCGGGGAATAAAGTGAACGGTGCCACCCTCACGAGGATGAGCACGACCCTGTCTACTTGGAAAAGCACGGTGAAGGCAATGATTGACAAAGGTGATAGTTATGATAAGATCAAGGCGAAATATCCTTTGATTAGCGAAGATGACTACAAGGAGTTCAAGATCAAGTGCAAGAGCCCCGCAACCTCCGAATCAAGTCAGTGGGGGAAAGAAATGCGGCAGCTGAACTTAGGGGTCCACCAACTCGGTCCCGACAGTTACAGAGTGGCGGAGCCTATATGGGACAAGGAGGACGCGGAGCATGTCGAGCAAGGCCTACCGCCCCGCTTCAAGAAATACTATGACAAGCAGACCAGGAACTTTCTCAGGGCCCGGTACAAGGAGGACCCAGTAACAAAGGAGCTTATCACAGATCCGAAGACCAAGGCACTTGAGCTTGTTCTAGTAAGGAATACACCCCTGCGTAATTAGCTCCATATGGTTGCATTCTAATTAATCCCCAATATTTCTAAATGGTTCACGTTCCTTCCGCAGGACAAAGAAAGCAGTAGCGCGGGGTCGTCTCAGAGCTCCCATTTCGACACCCCTTTGAATAGGGCGTTGAACGTAATGAAAAACAGGGATAAGCTCAGTAATCCAACGTCAGCTGGTCGTGTGGCCGGCAAAGGCTTGTCCACAAAATGGTCATCATACTATACCGCTGGTGGGCGAAAGGAGAAAAAGACTAGCTCGGAAAGCCAGTCGCGCGAGGTTGAAGCACTCAAGGCGCAAGTGGCGCGGATTCTGGAGATGGTGGAAGAGCAAGTGCAACAACAACTGGGATCGACGCTCACCGGCATTATGCCTACCTTGATTCATGGGATAACGATGTGGATTGCGGGTGGCCAACAGGGGCCGCCCCCGATTCCCAGCTTCACGACCAGCAACTCGCACAATGCGCAGGCGGCGCCATTGGCGTCTCCGGCGGCGGCGGTATTGGTGTCTACAGCGGCGACGCCATTGGTGTCTCCGGCGGCGGCGGTATTGGTGTCTCCGACGCCGGCATTGGAGCTTAATGCACCCGGGTGTACGCCGGCTGGCACCTCGCCATCAAGCAGCCTCTCCGTCAGTTGCACGCCCGCCGTTGGCGGTGCCTCGACATTAGCCGAGCTCGACGGCATCACGGTAACTAAGCCTCTCGGCTGAGGACTTCATCTCCTTGCCTTTGACTGGGCATCCCTGACGCCCTACATGTTTTCGCAGGGCGCCGCCGACGTTCCTTGCACTCTCTTGCACTTCGTGGGCGGCGAGTTGGTCGATGTCACTAAGGCCAGAATCGTTCAACCGGGCAACCCCGTGTTCCATGGTAATCCGATGCCACCCACAATGTTTAGGGTTGAAGTGGTTCGGGTGCTGCCAGGCTGCGACAAGATGTTACCTCTGATTCGACCCACTCGGGCCGACGAAGAAGATGAGATGACCCTCAGCGCCTACGTAAGTTGGCCCCTGCTTTGGCCGAAGAGCCAGATTCGTTTGGGGGCGGGGGACACCACCCCACAGATAAGACCGCCAGTCGTGCCGGCGCCAAGCCATGGCAAGAATGCCGCAACGCAACTGGACATGCCGGACATCCCTATGGCACAGGATCGGGACATGCATATGGCACAAGATCCGGACGACGACGAGAACGGTACATTTACCAACGTCGATAAGTACTTTGCCGAACATGGGTACGATGACAAGTTCTGCGGGCCTCCTTCTTGTAACACCCTCGATGCGACTATAGCTCCCATGTGTCGAGGCACAACTTAGAGACATAATCGCATTGAAGGCATATGTCGCAAGTAAGGTAATCTTTACACATCCCATGTAATATAATAATAAAGGGGAGATAACATAGTTGGCTTACACTCGCCACATCAATCAAGGTACATAAATAAGATTACATCAACCAAACACTCATGGCCCGACTACGGAGCCAAAATAAAAGATAACCCAACATGCGACACGGTCCCGATCACCCCCAACTGGGCACCACTACTGATCATCAGGAAAGGAAACATAATAACATTGAGAGTCCTCGTCGAACTCCCACTTGAGCTCAAGCGCGTCACCTAGAGCGGAATCATCAGGCCCATGCATCTGGTGTAATAGTAATCTGTGAGCCACAGGGACTCAGCAATCTCGCACCCTCGCGATCAAGACTATTTAAGCTTATAGGTAAGGCAAGGTAAATATAAGTGGAGCTGCAGCAAGCGACTAGCATATATGGTGGCTATCTTGTTCGCAAAAGAGAGCGAGAAGAGGAGGCAAAGCGCGAGCGAGAAACTAGAGGACAACCTGCGCAAGCATTACTCCAACACCGTGTCCACTTCCCGGACTCCGCCGAGAAGAGGCCATCACGGTAACACACTCAGTTGATTCATTTTAATTAAGTTAAGGTTCAAGTTATCTACAACCGGACATTAACAAATTCCCATCTGCCCATAACCGCGGGCACGGCTTTCGATAGTTCAAATCCCTGCAGGGGAGTCCCAACTTAGCCCATGACAAGCTCTCACGGTCAACGAAGGAATAGACCTCCTCCCAAGACGTTCCGATCAGACTCGGTATCTCGGTTCTTCAAGACACATCGACAGGTTAAAACAAGACCAGCAACACCGCCCGAATGTGCCGACAAATCCCGATAGGAGTTGCACATATCTCTTTCTCAGGGCACACTTAGATGAGCCAGACGTCGGGTAGGCCAGCCCAGAGTTGCCCCTGGTAGCCCCGGATATCGCTCGGTTGGACCAACACTCAGAGGAGCACTGGCCCCGGGGGGCTAAATAAGATGACCCTCGGGCTCCGGAAACCCAAGGGAAAAGAGGCTAGGTGGCAAATGGTAAAACCAAGGTTGGGCATTGCTGGAAAAGCTTTAATCAAGGCGAACTATCAAGGGGTTCCCATTATAACCCAACCGCATAAGGAACTCAAAATCCGGGAACATAACACCGATATGACGGAAACTAGGGCGGCAAGAGTGGAACAAAACACTAGGCGAGAGGCCGAGCCTTCCACCCTTTACCAAGTATATAGATGCATTAAGATAACAAGATAATATAATGATATCCCAACAAGTAAATAAATGTACCAACAAGGAACGGCCTCCAATCTTCACCTACAACTAGCAACGCTATAAGAGGGGCTGAGCAAAGCGGTAACATAACCAATCAACGGTTTGCATAGGACATGGTTGGTTAGAGGTTTGACATGGCAATTTGGGAGGCTTGAAAGCAAGTGGTAGGCATCATAGCATTGGCATAGCAAAAGAGCGAGCAATCTAGCAAAGCAAATATAGTAGTGATTTCAAGGGTATGATCATCTTGCCTGCAAAGTTGTCAGAGTTGACTGGATCTCGAAAGCAAACTCAACGGGCTCCTCATTAGCTAAATCATCTCCCGGCTCTACCCAAACAAGACAAACAATCAACAAGGACACAATCAACCACGTGCAAGGATCAAACAATATGATGCAAGGATGGTATGCTATGCGGGATGCGATGCGGGATGCATATGCGAGAATTGACAAGGGATGCATGAACCTGGCCTCAACTTGGAAACCCAAGTGTGCCACTGGAAAGATAAGATGAAATCGCTTGAAAATGATATAAAGAACGTCGGAATCGGAGTTACGGTTTGGAAATGGCAAGCAAAACAAATATGACACCGGTCTGCGATTTACAGCAAGTAGCCATCTAAATGCATTGAGATGAACATGCTACAACACCCAAAGATGACAACAAAATACATGGCAGGGATGCATTCAAGATGCTTAACAAAAGTCTAGCACTGAGCTACGGCCAATTCATCCATTAACAGGTTCAAACAAGCATGGCAAAAATGCATATGGCAAACAGATCTCAGACTTAGTGAAATTAACACTTGTCTGGAATTTCAGATCAGGTAGCTCTCTTCGGAGCAACAAAACTACATGCTACAGGACCTGAACATGGCAAATTAAAGAATGGCATGGAGCTACTCAAAGAGCTTAACAAAAGTCCCTTAGTGACCTTGAGCCAAAAGGGATCAGAAAATACAATTACAAGCATGTGAACATGGCAAAAACATAATCAGTTCAGAGACTTAGTGAAAACTGGAGCATGCTGAAAATAGATATCAAGTAGGCATGTTTACGAGCTAGATGCACTCGCTACGGAGCAAGTCATGAGAAGCTAAGCATACACCCATCAAGAATACACAAAATTCAAGCTAGACATGGCAAGAACAATAGCATAGCATGCACGGATCAACTACAACATCCTCGGCAAAATTGCAAACAAGTTGACAATCTGCCCAGATTCACAAAGTAGCAAAAGTAGAGCTCGATTGACTCAAGCTAGGGTGCTCCATAATTGCAAACAAAGACATGGATGGATAGAGCACTACAAGATTAACAAAACATCCCTACTGATCATCCTCAAAAGAGGCACGGATCACTCGGAAACAACATGAACAAATGGCCATATAAAATAAACAGATCAAGGACTTAGTGAAAACTAAGTCCCTGAAATCAGCACTACCAAGTGCTTCACTTCGCAAGCTTGCACTAGTCACCACACACATCACAAAAATACATGGGTTGCACCTCTGGAAAGATGACAAAACCCTTAACAAAACATATGTAGAGCTCAAGGATATATCATGCACACAATAATCATGGCAAAAATGACAAATATGCAAATGGAGTAGCAGATCTGACAATTATCTCAAGTAGCCCTCTTCTAACAGCATTTCGGACATCAAGATTAGCTCAAATGAAAATGATGCAATGGAATGAAATGATGTACTCTCTGAGATGAACATTTTGATATGCTATATGCCCAAATCAGAGCTACGGATGCAAAGATACGATGCTATGAACATGGGCATATGGATTAGGGTTTCGAGAGAAAAAGTCAACCTGACGAGATATTTTCAGATCTGGATCACACGCGGATCGAGGTTCGACGGAGGAGTCACCGGAGTTCTTGCCGGACTTGATGAAGGTGACGACGGACCAGGGCGAGGAGGAGGGCGGCGGGCGGCCGGAGAGGTCATCGGACGACGGCGGTCACCGGGCGGCGGGGCGGCGCCGCGCTCCGGCTGGGCGGTGTCGGGCG
>NC_041386.1:263445509-263454913 GCF_002162155.2 Triticum dicoccoides | reverse complement strand
CGGCGGCGAGCGGCGGGCGCCACGTGGCACGCCCGGAGTGGCTGCGGGCGGCGCGCAGGTCGGACACGTCCGACTCGGCGCGGACGTTTTCCGGCGGCGCGAGGAGGAGCGGATCTAGGGTTTGGGGGAGGAGAGACCCGGGATTTTCGAGGAGGACCTATTTATAGGCATAGAGGAAGCTAGGAGAGTCCAAATGAGGTGCGGTTTTTGGCCACGCGATCGTGATTGAATGCTCTAGATGATGGGGAGGGTTTTGGTGGGTTTTGGGCCAAATTGGAGGGGTGTTGGAATGCAACACACATGAGGCCTTTTCGGTCCCTCGGTTAACCGTTGGAGTATCAAACGAAGTCCAAATGATACGAAACTTGACAGGCGGTCTATCGGTAGTAAACCAAGGCCGCTTGGCAAGTCTCGGTCCAATCTGGAAATGTTTAATCCCCACACATGAAAGAAAGCTAGAAATGACCACCGGAGGAGAACGAAGCGCCGGAATGCAAAACGGACAACGGGGAAAATGCTCGAATGCATCAGACGAACACGTATGCAAATGCAATGCACATGAAGACATGATATGAGATGCATGACAACGACAACAACACACGGAGACAAAAACCCGAACCCGAGAAAATAAAATAACTTAACGCCGGAAACGGCAAGAGTTGGAGTACAAATAGGGAAAGATACATCCGGGGTGTTACAACACTCCACCACTACGAAAGGATCTCGTCCCGAGATCTAGGACTGAAAGAACACCGGGTACTCAGAACGGAGGTGATCCTCGCGTTCCCAGGTAGCTTCACGGTCGGAATGATGCGACCACTTGACTTTGAGGAATTTGATTGACTTATTGCAAGTCTTGCATTCAGTCTCTTCAAGAATAGCCACTGGGTGCTCACGATAGGAGAGATCTTCTTGGAGCTCAATGTCCTCGAAGTTGACGGTGCGGTTAGGAGTCTTGAAGCACTTTCGTAGCTGAGAGACATGGAACACATCATGAACATTTGCAAAGTTTGAAGGAAGCTCGAGTTGATAGGCGAGTTCGCCTCTCTTGCTGACAATCTTGAAAGGTCCCACGTATCTAGGGGCAAGCTTCCCTTTGATACCGAAGCGACGAGTACCTTTCATAGGAGAGACATGGAGGTAAACATGATCTCCGATCTCGAAAGCCAAATCACGGTGCTTACTATCATAGTAGCTTTTCTGGCGGGATTGGGCTGCTTTGAGGTTATCTCGAATGACTTTGCACATCTCCTCTGCCTCTGTGATTAAGTCATTTCCGAGAAGCTGACGTTCACCGGTTTCAGACCAGTTGAGAGGGGTACGACACTTCCTGCCATACAGAATTTCAAATGGGGCCTTACCCGAACTTGCTTGAAAACTGTTGTTGTAGGAGAATTCAGCATAAGGAAGACAATCCTCCCACTTCATGCCGAAGAAGATCAAACAAGCCCTGAGCATATCTTCAAGAATCTGATTGACACGCTCGACTTGACCGTTAGTTTGAGGATGGAAAGCTGTGCTGAAGCGGATGTTGGTACCCATGGCCTTCTGAAAAGAATCCCAAAACTTGGAGGTAAAGATGCTGCCACGGTCTGAAGAGATCACTTGTGGAATACCGTGCAGAGAGACAATTCAAGAGGTATAGAGTTCCACCAATTGAGCTGCAGTGATCGACTCTTTGATAGGTAGAAAGTGAGCCACTTTGGTGAGTTTATCGATGACAACGAATATAGCATCATTGCCACGCTTGGACTTTGGAAACCCAGTCACGAAGTCCATCTCAATGTGGTCAAACTTCCATTCTGGAATGGCAAGAGGTTGGAGGAGACTAGCTGGCCTTTGGTGTTCTGCCTTCACTCTTCTGCAGATATCACATTCATTCACGAACTGAGCAATCTCGCGCTTCATTTGAGTCCACCAATTAGCCTGCTTAAGGTCTTGATACATCTTCGTACTCCTAGGGTGGATGGAGAGGAGAGAATTGTGAGCCTCGTTCATGATCACTTTACGAAGTTCACCTTTGGGTACAACAATACGATCCTCGAAGAAGAGAGTGTCCTTGTCATCAAGGCGGTAGCACTTGTACTTGGGTTGACTCTTGGTAATCCCAATCTTCACCTTTTTCACCATAGCATCAAGAAGTTGGGCTTGGCGAATCTGGTCTTCTTAGGTAGGAGAGACTTGAAGGTTGGCGAGGAAACCTTGAGGAACAACTTGCAGGTTAAGTTTGCGGAAAGCTTCACAAAGCTCGGGTTGATAAGGCTTGAGAATCAGACTGTTGCAATAAGCCTTCCTGCTCAATGCGTCAGCAATCACATTGGCCTTGCCTGGAGTATACTCGATACTCGGATTATACTCTTGAATCATTTCAACACATCGAGTTTGCCTGAGGTTGAGATTAGGCTGAGTGAAGATGTACTTGAGACTCTTGTGATCAGTGAAAATGTCCACTTTTCTTCCCAATAAGAGATGTCTCCAAGTCAATAGAGCATGCACAACTGCCGCCAACTCGAGATCATGAGTGGGGTAGTTCTTCTCATTGGGCTTCAACTGGCGAGAGGTATAAGCAACAACTTTCTTCTCTTGTATCAACATTGCGCCAAGACCTTGGAGAGAGGCATCACAAAAGACCTCGTACGGCTTGGATTCATCAGGCAGAGTCAGAACTGGAGCAGTGATCAATTTCTCTTTCAAAGTGTTGAAAGCAATGTCACACTCCGGAGACCAAACATACTTGACGTGCTTCTGGAGAAGATTAGAGAGAGGCTTCGTGATCTTAGAAAAGTTTTCAACGAATCTTCGACAGTAGCTTGCGAGACCGAGGAAGCTACGGAGTTGCTTCACGTTCTGAGGAGGTTCCCAATTCACAATTGCAGACACCTTCTCAGGATTCACGGCAATGCCTTTGGCAGAGATGATATGACCAAGATAAAGAACCTCATCGAGCCAAAATTCACACTTGGAGAACTTGGCGTAGAACTGATGTTCTCTGAGCTTATCGAGTACCAAACACAAGTGCTTGGCATGATCTTCCTTGTTCTTCGAGAAAACCAGAATGTCGTCGAGATAGACCAAAACGAAGTCATTGGTGTAGGCGTTGAAGATGAAGTTCATCATGCGAGAGAAAGTCGGAGGAACGTTGACGAGGCCAAAAGACATGACAGTGTATTCATATGAACCAAAGCTTGTCCTGAAAGCCGTCTTGGGAATATCTTGCTCACTGATTCGAATCTGATGATAACCCATACGGAGATCAAGCTTGGAGAATACTTGGGCACCTTTGAGTTGTTCGAACAGCTCATTGATGTTGGGAAGTGGGTATTTGTTCTTGATGGTCTTTTTGTTCAATGGACGGTAATCAACACAAAGTCGGTCCGTTCCATCCTTCTTCTTCACAAGAAGAACCCCACAACCCCACGGAGAAGAACTAGGCCGGATGAGACCCATTCTTTCTTGAATATCGAGTTGCTTCTTCAGATCCTTCAACTCTTCAGGTCCGAGCTTGTAAGGACGCTTGCACACAGGTTCCGTACCGGGCTCAAGATCAATAACGAATTCAACTGGCCGGTGCGGAGGCATTCCTGGAAGCTCTTCTGGAAAGACGTCTTGATATTCGCAAACGACTGGAATTTGCGAGATAGCATCTAGTTCACCCTTCTCATTGAGAGAAAACAGACGGATGGTATTATCCCAAGCGGCAAAGACAATTACATCCTCAGACGAATGAGTCAATTGAATCTGCCTAGCTGCACAATCAAGCTGAGCCTTGTGCTTAGAAAGCCAATCCATCCCGAGAATAAGATCAATATCCGAGTTACCAAGAACCATCGGAGAAGAGAGAAACTTGTAGTCGCCCAACGTGGTAGTAACATGCGGGGTGATAGCGCTTGCATTCATGAATTTACCCGGAGAAACCACAGATAACTGTCTAGGCAAATCTTGTAAAGGCAACTCATGCTTAGAAACAAATGGCCTCGAGATAAAACAATGCGATGCACCAGTGTCAAAAAGAACTTTTGCAGGAATATCATTAACAGGAAGGTTACCCATAATGACATCTGATGAGTCCTCTGCCTGAGTTGCATTCATCAAGTTGACCTTGGCGGACTTGGGGTTATGCTTGACCACAGCTGTACTTGCCGATCTGACAGGAGGAGGAGGAAGACACCTCTGGTTGAAGCACTTGTTGGCATAGTGACCCTTCTGTTGGCACTTGTTGCACGTGACCTCTGAAAGCGGACGGTGGTATGGAGCACTCGATCTTGGAGGTTGAGACGAAGTCTTGTTCTGAAAGCTAGGGTTAGGTGGGTGGGAAGAACCACTGCCACCTTTGCTCTTCTGCTGATACGGCTGACGGAACGGAGGAGGAGGAAGCCAATACTTTTGCTGCTTGGCCACTTGAGTAGAGGAAGAAGGAGTAACATCTCTGACTCGCTTCTTGGAAGCATCACACCTCAACTGAGCAACCTCTTGCTTCAATGCCATGTTGTAGAACTCATCGTACCTCAAGGGCTCAAAGAGAACAAGAGCTAGCTGGATTTCTTCTCTGAGACCACCCCGGAACTAGTATATCATGCTCTTCTCATCAGGGACGTCCTGCTTGGCAAAGCGGGCGAGCTTCTGAAACAACTTGTTGTAGTCACAGACAGACAAAGATCCTTGCTTCAGGTTGCGGAATTCCTCATGCTTGCTTTCAACCACGCTTTGAGGGATATGGTGAGCTCTGAAATCTTGATGGAATTCATCCCAAGTGATAACACATCCACCTCTGGAATCCTTGTACTGCTGGAACCATTCTGCAGCTTGATCTTTGAGTTGGAAGGAAGCGAACTTGACAAAGTCCTCAAGCCTGACGTTACTGCACTTGAAATGCTTGCACAGATCCACGAGCCAATCATCAGCATCGGTTGCCTCAACACAATTGCTAAAAGTATTTGGCCCGTTAGCAAGGAACTGGTTGACTGTAGCAGAGTGATTCTGGTTGTTTCCTTGGTTCCCTTGGTTGCGCTCTTGGAGAATTTGCATGATCAACTATGTGTTTGCATTGGTTGCGGCCATCACAGCTTGCCATGCCTCCGGAGGAGGTGGAGGTGGTGGCAGATCAGGATTCGGAGTCGTGCGCATTGGAGGAGCCATCCTGAAGAGGCTTACCACCATTAGCACATTGATAGACAAATATTGAAGCTGAATCCAGCGGAATGAAAATTGCAACATATAGTCTTCACATCCGAACAAAATGAACGAATGCATTCCTCTTGAAATGGTCACATATCCATAAATTGAGAAGCCACTTAGAATTCAGGTAGAGAAATAAATCAACAAGGTATGGATCAAGAACGAATAATCGGTAAGCAATCCCAATCTCAAACCAATATCCCTGGAAGAAGAACTAGAGCTACTAGAATTCCCACCTATGAAACTCCCGAACCTTTCCGGTTATGCAATCAGGTGTTGGGGATACAGGGGAAGCATAATATCTCACCCAATTCTAGCAAATCCTACATCCAGCTGTATCCATCCTTCAACACATAACCGAGAAAAAACTTCGGAAACCATCTACCTCAACCTTCGAAAAGCATCCGTTATACAAGTTATGGCGATACTCCCGAACTCCCGCCCCAGTACTGGGTGGCGTCGAGGTTATCTCAACAATGAACTGCATAAAAGAGATTTTCGATGTCGGCGTACTAAACTCAGGTATTCCAGAACTGCAACGATAAAATTATGACGACAACACCTCAGAGCTCAACTCCCCGGGACACTTCCACAAAACCCCTGACAGGAGGCACCAAGACAATGTTCTCATCATAAAACCATTGGAACGATTCCAAGATACTCGCGTGATCCTAAATTTTTTTAGTGAAATTTGAGAAGAGAAGAGTCAAAACTCTACGTCAGGATGCCTTACCAGAGCGATGAGGAGACTGGGAAGTAAAAAGAATTCCTAAACTCTCCGATATATAATTCCTAAATGACTCAAAACATTTTTCTAGACACAACTCGGCTGCTAAAAACGATCAAGCAATGGGGATCCTAAGGTCGGGGAAGGCTCTGATTACCAACTTGTAACACCCTCGATGCGACTATAGCTCCCACGTGTCGAGGCACGACTTAGAGACATAATCGCATTGAAGGCATATGTCGCAAGTAAGGTAATCTTTACACATCCCATGTAATATAATAATAAAGGGGAGATAACATAGTTGGCTTACACTCTCCATGTCAATCAAGGTACATAAATAACATTACATCAACCAAACACTCATGGCCCAACTACGACGCCAAAATAAAAGATAACCCAACATGCGACACGGTCCCAATCACCCCCAACTGGGCACCACTACTAATCATCACGAAAGGAAACATAATAACGTTGAGAGTCCTCGTCGAACTCCCACTTGAGCTCGAGCGCGTCACGTGGAGCGGAATCATCAGGCCCTGCATCTGGTGTAATAGTAATCTGTGAGCCACAGGGACTCAGCAATCTCGCACCCTCGCGATCAAGACTATTTAAGCTTATAGGTAAGGCAAGGTAAATATAAGTGGAGCTGCAGCAAGCGACTAGCATATATGGTGGCTATCCTGTTCGCAAAAGAGAGCGAGAAGAGGAGGCAAAGCGCGAGCGAGAAACTAGAGGACAACCTGCGCAAGCATTACTCCAACACCGTGTCCACTTCCTGGACTCCGCCGAGAAGAGGCAATCACGGTAACACACTCAGTTGATTCATTTTAATTAAGTTAAGGTTCAATTTATCTACAACCAGACATTAATAAATTCCCATCTGCCCATAACCACGGGCACGGCTTTCGAAAGTTCAAATCCCTGCAGGGGAGTCCCAACTTAGCCCATGACAAGCTCTCACGGTCAACGAAGGAATAGACCTCCTCCCAAGACATTCCGATCAGACTCGGTATCTCGGTTCTTCAAGACACTTCGACAGGTTAAAACAAGACCAGCAACACCGCCCGAATGTGCCGACAAATCCCGATAGGAGCTGCACATATCTCTTTCTCAGGGCACACTCAGATGAGCCAGATATCGGGGAGGCCAGCCCAGAGTTGCCCCTGGTAGCCCCGAACATCGCTCGGTTGGACCAACACTTAGAGGAGCACTGGCCCGGGGGGGCTAAATAAGATGACCCTCGGGCTCCGGAAACCCAAGGGAAAAGAGGCTAGGTGGCAAATGGTAAAACCAAGGTTGGGCATTGCTGGAAAAGCTTTAATCAAGGCGAACTATCAAGGGGTTCCCATTATAACCCAACCGCATAAGGAACGCAAAATCCGGGAACATAACACCGATATGACGAAAACTAGGGCGGCAAGAGTGGAACAAAACACTAGGCGAGAGGCCGAGCCTTCCACCCTTTACCAAGTATATAGATGCATTAAGATAACAAGATAATATAATGATATCCTAACAAGTAAATAAATGTACCAACAAGGAACGGCCTCCAATCTTCACCTACAACTAGCAACGCTATAAGAGGGGCTGAGCAAAGCGGTAACATAGCCAATCAACGGTTTGCATAGGACATGGTGGGTTAGAGGTTTGACATGGCAATTTGGGAGGCTTGAAAGCTAGTGGTAGGCATCTTAGCATTGGCATAGCAAAAGAGCGAGCAATCTAGCAAAGCAAAGATAGTAGTGATTTCGAGGGTATGATCATCTTGCCTGCAAAGTTGTCAGAGTTGACTGGATCCTCGAAAGCAAACTCAACGGGCTCCTCGTTAGCGAACTCGTCTCCCGGCTCTACCCAAACAAGACAAACAAGCAACAAGGACACAATCAACCACGTGCAGGGATCAAACAATATGATGCAAGGATGGTATGCTATGCGGGATGCGATGCGGGATGCATATGCGAGAATTGACAAGGGATGCATGAACCTGGCCTCAACTTGGAAACCCAAGTGTGCCACTGGAAAGATAAGATGAAATCGCTTGAAAATGATATAAAGAACGTCGGAATCGGAGTTACGGTTTGGAAATGGCAAGCAAAACAAATATGACACCGGTCTGCGATTTACAGCAAGTAGCCATCTAAATGCATTGAGATGAACATGCTACAGCACCCAAACATGACAACAAAATACATGGCAGGGATGCATTCAAGATGCTTAACAAAAGTCTAGCACTGAGCTACGGCCAATTCATCCATTAACAGGTTCAAACAAGCATGGCAAAAATGCATATGGCAAACAGATCTCAGACTTAGTGAAATTAACACTTGTCTGGAATTTCAGATCAGGTAGCTCTCTTCGGAGCAACAAAACTACATGCTACAGGACCTGAACATGGCAACGTAAAGCATGGCATGGAGCTACTCAAAGAGCTTAACAAAAGTCCCTTAGTGACCTTGAGCCAAAAGGGATCAGAAAATACAATTACAAGCATGTGAACATGGCAAAAACATAATCAGTTCACAGACTTAGTGAAAACTGGAGCATGCTGAAAACAGATATCAAGTAGGCATGTTTACGAGCTCGATGCACTCGCTACGGAGCAAGTCATGAGAAGCTAAGCATACACCCATCAAGAATACACAAAATGCAAGCTAGACATGGCAAGAACAATAGCATAGCATGCACGGATCAACTACACCATCCTCGGCAAAATTGCAAACAAGTTGACAATCTGCCCAGATTCACAAAGTAGCAAAAGTAGAGCTCGATTGACTCAAGCTAGGGTGCTCCATAATTGCAAACAAAGACATGGATGGATAGAGCACTACAAGATTGACAAAACATCCTTACTGATCATCATCAAAAGAGGCACGGATCACTCGGAAACAACATGAACATATGGCCATATAAAATAAACAGATCAAGGACTTGGTGAAAACTAAGTCCTTGAAATCAGCACTACCAAGTGCCTCACTTCGCAAGCTTGCACTAGTCACCACACACATCACAAAAATACATGGGGTGCACCTCTGGAAAGATGACAAAACCCTTAACAAAACATATGTAGAGCTCAAGGGCATATCATGCACACAATAATCATGGAAAAAATGACAAATATGCAAATGGAGTAGCAGATCTGACAATTATCTCAAGTAGCCCTCTTCTAACAGCATTTCGGGCATCAAGATGAGCTCAAATGAAAATGATGCAATGGAATGAAATGATGTACTCTCTGAGATGAACATTTTGATATGCTATATGCCCAAATCGGAACTACGGATGCAAAGATACGATGCTATGAACATGGGCATATGGATTAGGGTTTCGAGAGAAAAAGTCAACCCGAGGAGATATTTTCAGATCTGGATTGCACACGGATCGAGGTTCGACGGAGGAGTCGCCGGAGTTCTTGCCGGACTTGACGAAGGCGACGGCGGACCAGGGCGAGGAGGAGGGCGGCGGGCGGCCGGAGAGGTCGCCGGACGGCGGTGGTCACCGGGCG
>NC_041386.1:263420878-263445072 GCF_002162155.2 Triticum dicoccoides | reverse complement strand
GTGCGGGGAACGGGCTCGGGGGCCGGATCTGGGCTTCCCGGCCCACGGCGGCGGCGAGCGGCTGGCGCTACGTGGCACGCCTGGAGTGGCTGCGGGCGGCGGCGTGCAGGTCGGACACGTCCGACTCGGCGCGGACGTTGTCCGGCGGCGCGAGGAGGAGCAGATCTAGGGTTTGGGGGAGGAGAGACCCGGGATTTTCGAGGAGGACCTATTTATAGGCATAGAGGGAGCTAGGAGAGTCCAAATGAGGTGCGGTTTTTGGCCACGCGATCGTGATCGAACGCTCTAGATGATGGAGAGGGTTTTGGTGGGTTTTGGGCCAAATTGGAGGGGTGTTGGAATGCAACACACACGAGGCCTTTTCGGTCCCTCGGTTAACTGTTGGAGTATCAAACGAAGTCCAAATGATACGAAACTTGACAGGCGGTCTACCGGTAGTAAACCAAGGCCGCTTGGCAAGTCTCGGTCCAATCCGGAAATGTTTAATCCCCACACACGAAAGAAAGCTAGAAATGACCACCGGAGGAGAACGAAGCGCCGGAATGCAAAACGGACAACGGGGAAAATGCTCGAATGCATGAGACGAACACGTATGCAAATGCAATGCACATGAAGACATAATATGAGATGCATGACAACGACAACAACACACGGAGACAAAAACCCGAACTCGAGAAAATAAAATAACTTAACGCCGGAAATGGCAAGAGTTGGAGTACAAATAGGGAAAGATACATCCGGGGTGTTACACTTCTCAAGAACCCAACCAAGACGACCGCGATTTAGCTGGTACGTCGGAGAAACCCAGTTGCAACAGGCGTCGTCTGGCGTTCAGTTCTCAGGAGACGCCTCCAGCTGCCGCCTTCACCGAGCCTCAGATAGTTGAGGTGCAAAATATTATCAGCCCCAACACGCTCAAGAAGGTGGTCTTTGAGAAGAACTTGGTCCCATTACAACAGATCAAGAAGAAGAGCCGAAAACGGCAGACTAGAAAGGGCGCCGACGCGAGCCAGCCGGCACCGAGTATGATCCGTGCTCAGGACGGGCCACCTTCACCTAAGGATATCTCGAGGAGGGTGCATGTGGCGGGTAGGGCGATGCTACCGACAAATATGCTCAATGCTGCAACCGGTGCTATGCGTAGTCTGCACGACAGTGTTCTTTCTTTGGAGAAGCGGTGTCTAAGAGAGAATGATGTGGCATACCCGGTTTTCGTGGCCAAGGTGCCAGAGGGCAAGGGCTTTGTGGATGCGACATTGGGGGTACGATCGTCCTGCGGTTTCATGACATCTTTGCTATGTTTAACCTTCATCCGCCGCACTACACCTTCGTTCGGCTGTTTTCGCTGAGTATGGAGATGCGGATCATTAGAGACAAGACCCCGGACATCGTGATCATCGACCCCTTCTACATGCGTGCCAAGCTCTTCAGCAGCGCTGGGGACCGCCAAGTCGCGAGTTCACACCTCGAAGACGTCATTCTGGCAAACCCAGATAAGGATAACTTCCTTGTGGCTTACTTTCTCGAGAAAGTCATCCCTTAACCGCCCCGTAACATATGATTTCTTAGATTTCGATCGTTCTTTTTTTTTCTAACATTCCGTGTTCTGTGCAGTGACACACATTGCACACTCATCCTCTTAAGCCCGAAATATTCCATGGCACGTATTTCGACCCGAACCGTAACTCCAAGATAGACTACACAAATATCAAGAAAGTTCTTGATGATGTTCTCCCCGGCTACGCCAAATCTAGAGGCACCTTCACCAGGGCAGTTCGTAAGTACGGCAAGCACGTGTTCGCCCACAATACAATGTTCTGCTGCGTCAACCAGCCGCCTGGCGGTCAGAAGGATGCCTACTACGCCCTCCATCACATGCGGGCGATCGTAAGGGACCATCATCACCTTCTGCTACCAAATAATCTCAAAGATTGGGCCGCGAGCTTGTCGGCAATCCAGGACGCGGACATCAGACAAGAATTCTTTCGCATCCAGTCGGAGTTTGCTGACATCATCCATCAAGATGTCCTTCATACCTCGGGGCAATTCTACCTCAGATATCAACCGTCCAACAGGGAGATAGACGGAACGCTACAAATGCAGGCTGACAACACCCGCGATTTCATGACCATCACGGTAGACGGCAGCTTCATCCACGCTCCGGTCCCATGAGTCGAGTCGACAGTAGTGATGCTATGTGTAGTTCTAAAACATTGATTGGCTCATGTTGTAATTAAACTTTGATGAACTTGTATGTCTCTTTGGTTTGGATAGTCGTTCAACTTAGATGTAATCGATGCTATTTATTAGTAGGACCATGAATCGTGCTATTAATGTCATGTCTTGCTTTTCTCTTCTGATCCTTTTGTTGCATACTTATATATTGCTTATGTATGTATTGTCTGTTGTTTGGCGTGTGCATAGAGATGCCATCGTATGTCGTGTACAAGGGTAAGGTTCCCGGAGTCTACGACGACTGGGAGGAGTGTCGGTGTAACACCCTCGATGCGACTATATCTCCCACGTGTCGAGGCATGACTTAGAGGCATAATCGCATTGAAGGCATATGTCGCAAGTGAGGTAATCTTCACACAACCCATGTAATACAATAAGGGAAAGAGGTACATAGTTGGCTTACAATCGCCACTTCACCCAATTACATGAATAAAGCATTACATCAACCAGATAAAATCAAGGTCCGACTACGGAACCAAAATAAAAGAAGAACCCCAAATGCGACAAAGGTCCCCGATCGACCCCAACTGGGCTCCACTACTGATCAACTAGAACGAAAAAAACACAAAGGACAAGATCTTCATCGAGCTCCTCCTGAGCTTGGTAGCGTCATCTGCACAGACTCATCGGCACCTGCAAGCTGGTTTTGGAAGTATCTGTGAGCCACGGGGACTCAGCAATCTCGCACCCTCGCGATCAAGACTATTTAAGCTCATAGGTAAGGCAAGATATGAGGTGGAGCTATAGCAAGCGACTAGCATATATGGTGGCTAAACATACGCAGATGAGAGCAAGAAGAGAAGGCAAAGCACGGTCGATAAAAGTATGATCAAGAAGTGATCCTAGAATACCTACGTCAAGCATAACTCCAACACCGTGTTCACTTCCCGGACTCCGCCGGAAAGAGACCATCACGGTTACACATGCGGTTGATTCATTTTAATTAAGGTCAAGTTCAGGTTTTCTACAACCGGACGTTAACAAATTCCCATCTGCCCATAACCACGGGCACGGCTTTCGAAAGTTCAAATCCCTGCAGGGGTGTCCCAACTTAGCCCATCACAAGCTCTCACGGTCAAGGAAGGAATAGACCTCCTCCCGAGACATTCCGATCAAACTCGGTATCTAGGTACTCCAAGACATCCTCGACAATGGTAAAACAAGTCCAGCAAGACCACCCGATGCACCGACATCCCGATAGGAGCTGCACATATCTCGTTCTCAGGGCACACCGGATAAGCTAAGCGTACGGGAGCCAACGTAACCCAAGTTGCCAAGGGACGGCCCCGCATGGTGCTCTGGGTTGGACCAACACTTAGACAAGCACTGGCCCGGGGGGGGGGTTAAAATAAAGATGACCCTTGGGCGCGCGACCCCCAAGGGAAAAGAAAAGGCTGGGTGGCAAATGGTAAAACCAAGGTTGGGCCTTGCTGGAGGAGTTTTATTCAAGGCGAACTGTTAAGGGGTTCCCATTATAACCCAACCGTGTAAGGAACGCAAAATCCGGGAACATAACACCAATATGACGGAAACTAGGTGTCGGGGAAACTGATCCACGAACACCTATGGGGCCGGCGGACCGAGCCCCTTTTGGTTCGGCGGGGGGCGGAGATCGCACAAAGAGCGGATCGAGGCGAAGCACACGAGCAGTTTACCCAGCTTCGGAGCTCTCCGGAGAGATAACACTCCTACTGCTGCTTGTCTGGTTGTATTATCTGGTGTTCTTGCTCTCCAAAGCGAGAGTGTGATGTTCTCTGGGCTACGAATGAATCGAAGCCGACTGTCCGAACCTACGAGCCGAACCCCCTCTACGTTGCGCATGGGCCTCCTTTTATACGCTAAAGGGGTCACCGACAGGTGGCAACGCAGAGGAGGGTAAGAACGTAAAAAGCGAGGTAGTTGATACAGTTGCTTGTACAATGCACCCTACCTAACCCTGACGGCAGGGGACAAGGGCATTAAATGCCTGTCTGAGTCGCCCGAACAGTGCAGAAAAGGACCGTTAGGGGCGCCACCGTTCGCCACGATGGTGATCTTGTCAGCTTCGCATGCCACTGCGCACCACTGGCTGCACAGCCTCCTGCCACGCGCGCCCGGAGAGGCACCCAGAGCGACACGTTGGTGGATGCGCTGGAGCGTGGACGCAGAGTGGCCGCCTGCCGCGGCAAGCGCCTTGCCGCTGTCGTTATCTTGTAGGGTCCGGAAGCTTGTCGCTCACCGGGCCTCGAGGTACCTTGGTTTGTCTTCCCGGCAAGCTCCTCTTGCCGGGGCCTTGTTGCCTTGCCGGAGCGCGTGGCGCGTCGCGGCAAGTTCATTGAAGCGCCTTGGTTGGCCTTCCCGGCAAGCTCCTCTTGCCGGGGTCTTGTCTCCTTAGCTTAAATACTTTGTTCTTGGATGGCTCCAAGGGAACCTTGGGGGATCTTGGCGATCACCCGGCAAGCCTTTGCCGCGGGGTGCTGCAACTACCCGTGCACAAGTTCGGGGTACTAGGGTACCCCTATTCTAGTACACCGACAGGAGCCCCCGGGCCTGGGCCAGACACGGTGCCGAGCGCTGTTGGGCCAGGCCCAAGACAGGGCACGGGCACACGCGGGCTGGGCCATGCCAAATCTTGTTTCGTATCCACCGCACTCTCCCATAACGGCACACGTTGAATGCGGCATCGTGGGAGAGATCGTGGGTGGCTGTTTATTTGGAAGGCCGAAACGTCCGCCCCGTCCCTCTTTATAAGCAGAGGAAACAGGGGCAGTTCGTTCCCCCTCGCTGGTTGCTGCTACTCCTTCTTCACAAACTCCGTCGCTCCCCCCTTCTTCTCGAAGCCGAGAGAGCAGCGTTTCGCCCCCCCCATTGCCACCAGCATCACCACGCCGTCGACCTTCTCCACCACCTCCGCCATGGCCCCGAAAGCCGACAAGGGAAAGGGCGTGAAGTCGGCCGAGGCGCAGCGGCTCGCGGCGCTGCGGAAGGAGCGGGCGATCTTCACCCCCCATCTCGGCGTGCAGGAGCTGAAGGAGTACTTCTACCTCTTTTGGGCGACAGAGACGCGTGCGCATCCGCGCACGAGGGTACTCCCAGCCGCTTCCTCGGAGTCGGCTCCAAATGGGTACCCGTTCTTCCCGCTATTCTTCTATTGCGGGCTCTGCCCGCCCTTCTTGGAGTTCTTTTGTGACATTATGAACACATATGGCTTCCGCCTCCTTGACTTCACCCCCAATGCTGTCCTGACCATGGCAGTTTTCGCACACTTGTGCGAAAACTTTGTCGGAGTCCACCCTAGTGTAGCCCTTTTCCGCCATTACTTCATGCCTCGGGTAGAGAGAGGAGAGCCGCTTGCCAGAGGGATTGCTTGGATCTCGAGAGTCGGCAAGAAGGATGCGTACTTGGAAGGTGAGCTCCGCAGCAAGTGGGAGGAGTGGAGAGCGGAGTGGTGTAGGATCGTCGAGGAGGATCCGCAGCCCTTCACCGTCGTGCGCCAAACTTCAATAGTGCGCGGCAATGACTAGAGCAACATGGCCCCGGAAGACGAGAGGCTGAAGATCGCCATCACTAGGATTCTTCGCCTCAAGCTTGCCGGGCTCACCGTGGGTGCTGTCGGGGCAGATTTCCTCCGCCGTCGCATTGCCCCGCTGCAGGAGAGGGGGAGGCCCGCCTGGGAATTCAAGAATTCGGCGGACATTATGAGGCTGCGGCCGGGCCTCAACTACAACTTCACCGTCTTGGAGTTGGATGCAATGCTCTTGGAATTATTCAAACACGACCCTCAGCACCCATTCACATTGCTGAGGGGTGTAGTTCCTTTGTGCAATAACTCTTCGCTTGACCGGATCCGCGCCATGATGCCGTTGTGCGATTCACACGGCATCGTCCCAACTTGGCAAGAGCCTGCGGATGACGTTGTGCAAACCTTGGAGGAAGTGCCGGTCCGCGCCGACGAGCAGAAGAGCCTCACCCGTGACACCACCGACGAGGAGCTGCAACTCATTGCTACTAGGGCGGAAGAGGCTGCAGCCGCAGCTGCTGCAGGTGTGTTTGGGTTTACTATGGAGGAGGCGGAGGCTGCAGAGGCGGCAAACCTTGTCGAACGCGCGGAGTTCATGGGCGAGGAGGAGCCTGCCGGTTCCGAAGCCGAGTCGAGCGAGGCCGGCGAGGAGGAGGCTAAGCCTTCAGAGATCTTGCCGCAGGCGGAGCCCCCGGCCCCGCCAAGGAGGCGCCTTCGCAGGGCCGGGGACGCAGCGGGGCGGCAGCTGGCTCCACAGCCACCGAGCCGCACAACGCGCTTTACCGCGGCAAGCAATGTTGCCGCGGGAGCGCCTCACGCAACAGCGGCAACTGGAGCGGGATCTTCCCGGGCCACCGCCACTGCCCCTGCCAAGCGGGCAAGGGATCCTACTCGTCCGCCTCGCCACACCGGAGGAGGGCCGGACTTTGATCTTTCCGCGCTCAGCTCCGACGAGGAGGAAGAAGAGTGAGTTTCTTTGGTGCCCTTATACTCCTTCAATCTTGCTGTTTATATCTTGTATCTGACTTGCTCCAATCTGGACTCTTTTCTTTTCAGAACACTGGCCCAGAGAGCGACGAAGAGGGCCAAGGCCGCAGTGATCGTCATCGAGGATGACCCCATCGCGTCTGCAGGAGGTGGGCCCGAGACCACCTTGACGGACCCGGCAATCACCCCTCGGAGCAGCCCCCAGCGTAAGTTCATAGTTTAGCCTTCTGCTGTCGGGCGCGCTTGAGTGCTTTTTCCTTTGTTGATATCTTGCTTGTTGACTTGTGCAGGAGCAGAGCAGCCTCATCAGGAGCACCCGGAGGCCGGTCCCGAAGTGCCACCTGCTTTGACTGCGCCGCCAAGGGAGGAGTCCCCGGCAAGGGAGCGCTCTCCGGCAAGGGGGGACTCTCCGGCAAGGGACGGTACTGCTGATCCTGCGGCGACCGAGGCCGCAACTGAAGATTTTGGCGCAGGTAATCCACTTGCCCAAAAACTTTTCCTTGGGTTCTGCTTCTTTCGTTTTTCCTTTCTTGGATTTTTTGATTGATTTTCCTCCCCTCTTCGTTCTTCAGACCCATCTTCGGCTGAGCCAATGGAGACAGAGGGCGCCGGCGAGGAAGGTGCCGGTGCTGATGTGACCGCCGGCGAGGAGGCCGCCGGGGCTGCTGCTGCGGAAGCCGGCGAGGGGTCGGGCGATCGCACTGACGACCCTGAGGTCGCAGGAGCGCCGGGCGCTGCACCGACCGCCGAACCCTCTGCCGCTTCTGCGGAGCCGGGCTCCGAGGAGCCCCAGCCCGACGTCTACTTGCAGGCCGGTGACAACATCTTCATCAAGTTGCCCTGGGCGTCGAGCTCCAGGGCGCCGGTCGAGGGGGAGACTTTTGACGGGGAGGTGCTCGCCTCTGCTGGACTGTCATTGGTCGACGCGCCCGACAGCAGCAGTGGCGAGCCTGAGGAAGAGCAGCTGCTGCGGAAGCTGCTGTCACTCTACCGCACCTGGCAAGCCAAGCTGGCTTCCCGGGAAGTGCTTGTCGCGAAGGCGGGAGTTGACATGGAGAAGCGCGCGGAGGAGCTCCGGGGACAAAATCAAGAAGCTCTTCGGTCGCTGGCGCAGGAGCGGGAGCGAGTCGATGAGGAGCGCACGGCCTTTCTTCTCGAGAAGGCCGAGGCTGAGGAGGAACAAAGACTTGCTGCCGAGAAGCAGTCCGCGCGGGAAGGCGAGCTAGTGCAGCGGAAGGCCCACCTCGACAGCTACGAGGAAGAGCTCGCCGAGCGTGAGCGAGCACTTGGCGGGGCGCTCAAGGAGGCAAAGGATGCCGCGGCAACTGCAGAGGCCGCCAATAAAGAGCTAGAGGAGAAGGTGGCATGGCTGGAGGCCGATATTGGGAAGAGTGGCGAGGAGCTTGCCGCGCTCAAGCGTGAGCGCGAGAAGGATGCTGCCGCCCATGGCGAGCTGCAAGGCCTTCTTGCTGAGAGGGGCAAGGAGCTCAGTGCCGCCAAGGATTCCAAAGCAGACCTAGAGCTGAAGCTGGCCACGCTGACGCAAACGCTGGAGGCCGTCAAGGAGCGGGAGAAGACCTTGTTGGAGAAGGTCAAGGCTGACGCGGCGCTGCTGGAGAGCATTGCAGTTACCCAGAACTCGTTCAGAGACACAGTGGAGCACTGGACCGAGGGCCTGGTGAACACTGCCGCCGTCATCAACGAGGAGCTGGCGCAGCTGGGGATGGAGGATTTTGGGTATCCTTCCGACGAGAGTCTTCAACCCAGCGTCAAGCTCAGCCTGTTCTTCAAGGGCGTGGCGACGACACTCTAGCGGCTCCGGGAGAGGATCCCGAAGCAGCTGGCCGACGAGTCGCGCAAAATCTACGCCGGGGTTCTCCAGAAGGTGCTGATGAAGGTAGCCTTCCGCAATCCAGGCCTCAGCTTCACCAACGTCCTCAGGTCCTTGCCGCCTGACGCCGATCTGGATGCACTCAAGGCCCTTGTCGCACCCATTGTGGACAAGGTGAGCGAGATCAAGCGAGTCGAGGGCGGACGCGTAGATTAGGCCGCCCATTTCTTCTTTTCCCTTGTCGCTGCTAGTCATGTTATGAGAACAGTCTGCTAGAGCTGCGACAAGTTATCTTTGTAATATAACTTTATTTCTGTTATCAATTGCAATGTTATTTCCTCTACTAGATTCCTTCCCTTGTATGTTTTTACCCTACGCTTCTAGGGAACTTGTCGGCGCAGGCGCCCGAGCCGCGAGCACTGAGTGCGGGACTTCAGCAGCCTGCTGGCGGCGCTGCTTCCGACAAGAAACCTTGTCGCGACTAGATGCGGCACGCTTAAGCTGTTGAGCGGACTCAAAACAAAGTAAGGGCGCAACTAGCCACGAGTTGGTTCCTCCGCATACAGGTTTTCCATACAAAGCAGGGTCGTTCGAGGAAGATAACTCAAAAATTTAAAAAGTGATTGCTCAAACTTTGGCAACTTAGCTTTTCTGTCATTTGCTTCCCGGTAAGGCAAGTCTTTGCTTGAACGACGCCTGGCCCATACCACAATCTTCTCCTTTCCCCCCCGGCAAACTTGTGTGCGGGAGAACCTTCTTTTCCTTTAAGAGAAAAAGAAAGAAGAGAAAATAATAATATGGAGGTCTTCAGCTCGTTACTGCTTACCGGATGTAGGTGCTGCACAAAGTGTCAGATAATCGCATGCAAGAAAGGAGCTAACACATGAAATGGACAAGCTGTGCGGAGCACATGGGGTTTTACTTATGCACGGGATCTGCGCCCGGCTTTGTACAAAGGATTACATGCAACATCGGCAAGACTTGTACAAAAGGTGGTTGCCGGAACGGGTTCCGGCAACCGCGCCTTATGGGAAAAACTTACGAAGATGTTCTATGTTCCAGGAGTTGCTCACTGGAATGCCATCCTCGGTCTCAAGGTGGACAGCGCCAGGCCTTGTGACTCGTCTCACCCGATAAGGGCCTTCCCACTTCGGCGTCAACTTGTTGGGATTCTTGGCGGACTGAACGCGCCGAAGAACAAGGTCGCCTTCCTCGAAGCTTCTGGCTTTAACTTTGCGGCTATGATAGCGGCGCAAAGCTTGCTGGTATCGAGCAGCTCGTACAGCAGCCTGAAGACGATCTTCCTCAAGGAGCAGCGCGTCGTCTTGCCGCAGCTGTTCTTGCTCGAGGTGATCCGTATACGAGTTCCGTGGGGAGAACTGCCTCTGCTCCATAGACTAGAGCGAAAGGTGTCTGGCCAGTGGCTCGATTTGGCGTCGTTCTGATCGACCAAAGAACCACCGGCAGCTCCTCGATCCAGTTCCTTCCGCACTTGTGCAGCCTATCGAAAGTTCTGGTCTTGAGCCCGCGCAACACTTCAGCATTTGCCCTCTCTGCTTGACCGTTGCTTCTCGGACGAGCAACAGAAGCGAAGCAGACCTTGGCGCCAAGGTCTTGGACGTACTGCATGAAGGTGCGGCTCGTGAATTGCGTGCCAATGTCGGTGATGATCCTGTTGGGAATCCCGAAACGGTAAACGATCGACCTGAAGAACTTGACTGCTGACTGTGCTGTCACCTTCCTCACTGGCTGCACTTCCGGCCACTTTGTGAACTTGTCGATTGCGACGTACAAGTACTCAAAGCCCCCGACAGCTCGGGGGAAGGGGCCGAGGATATCGAGCCCCCAGACCGAAAATGGCCAGGATAAAGGGATCGTCTGGAGAGCTTGAGCTGGCTGGTGTATATGTTTGGAGTGGAACTGGCACGCTTCACACTTGGTTACTTGTGCAGTTGCATCCTGGAGGGCTGTCGGCCAAAAGAAACCTTGCCGGAAAGCTTTGCCGGCAAGTGCTCTTGCGCCAATGGGGTGGCCACATATGCCTCCATGTATCTCCGCCAACAACTTTTGTCCATCTTCCCGGTGAATACACTTCAATTTCACACCGTTGAGTCTTCTTCTGTACAGTATGCTATCGACAAACTGGTACATACTTGACTGCCGGGCTACTCTTTCCGCTTCTTCTTGTTCTTCGGGAAGTTCTCCTGTCTGAAGGAAATGGACAATCTGCTGTGCCCATGCTGGAGCTTGTGGCTCGACAACAAGGACTAAAGGCGCATCTGCTGCTGCGGGAACATCTGCTTCTACGGCAAGGGCTTGCGGCCCTGCCGGAGCTTGATGTTCCCCGGCAAGCTTGCCGGAGCAAAACTTGTCGGGAGCGTCTGCTTCAACGGAACAAACCATTAGGCTTGCCGGAGCAGACTGCCCCTTAGCATCCTTGGTGTTGATCTTGGGGACTTTCTTGGCGGCGGCTTCGGGGAGCTCTGCCGGAAAGTAGTCACCACAAACCAACTTCCTCTTTTTGCTTTGTCCAGTTGATGGTGTTACGGATGGTTGAGTCAACTTAAGCACAAAGATCCCTGGTTCCACAGGTAACTTTAATGTAGCGCACTTTGACAGACCATCAGCAATATCATTCTGAGCTCTTGGGATATGCTCCATTTGTAGGCCTTCAAAGTGCTCTTCTAGCTTCCTCACTTCATCGACATACGCTTCCATCAACGGACTCTGGTAGATCTTGTTCACTTGTCAGACGACAAGCTGTGAGTCACCCCTGACAACGAGCTTCTTGATCCCAAGGTCTGCTGCGATTCTGAGACCGGCAAGTAATCCTTCATACTCTGCTGTATTGTTGGTTGCTTGCTCTTTGGGAAAGTGCATCTGGACTATGTACTTGAGGTGCTCTCCGGTGGGTGCGACAAGCAGCACGCCTGCACCGGCGCCTTGCAGCGAAAAGGCACCATCAAAGTACATCAGCCACTCTTTGTTTGCCTCTTTGACGGGGATGCTCGTTTATGAAATTCCTTCATCTGGGGTTGGTGTCCACTCTGCTATGAACTCTGCCAATGCTCTGCTTTGGATAGTTCAAGTGCTCTCAAATTTGAGACCAAAGCTTGATAGTTCCAGCGCCCACTCGACAATCCTGCCCGTTGCTTCTGGATTTTGCAGTATCCTCTTCAGCGGAAAGCGAGTGATGACTGTGATCTCATGTGCTTGGAAGTAATGGCGCAGCTTTCTCGAGGCCATGAGGAGGCCGAAAAGCAACTTCTGCACACCAGAGTACCTTGATCTGGCCCCCTGCAGAAGAGAACTGACAAAGTAAACTGGGCGCTGCACCATTCTCCTTGGCATCTCATCATGCTCCTGCGCAAACCCATGTTTGTCGGGACCAGAGCTTGTCGGCGAAGTCCCCTGCTTATCGCTGGATGGATCTGCCGTGGTTGCTGGCTCATCATCCGCCTCCCTCTCCGCCACTAACGCAACACTAACCACTTGATTGGTTGCTGCTATATACAGCAGCAACTTCTCTTGCGGCTTAGGTGCGACAAGCGTTGGAGTGGAGGACAGGTATCTCTTCAAGTCCTGCAGCGCAGCCTCCGCTTCCGGAGTCCATTTCATTGGACCTGCCCTTTTCAAAATTTTGAAAAATGGCAGGGCACGCTCAGCAGATCTAGAGATAAACCTACTGAGAGCAGCCACGCAACCGGCAAGCCTTCGTACATCCTTGACGCGCTTTGGTGCTTCGATCTGCTCGATGGCTTTGATTTTGTCGGGATTGGCTTCAATTCCCCACTGAGACACGAAGAACCCGAGAAGCTTGCCGGAAGGAACTCCAAACACGCACTTCTCGGGGTTAAGCTTGAGGTTGATCTTGCGCAGGTTTGCAAATGTTTCGTCTAAATCTTGAATCAAGGTCGCCTTGTTCTTGCTCTTGACCACTATGTCATCCATGTAAGCTTCCACATTTCTGTGTATTTGTGGCTCAAAAGCATGGTGGACTACCCTTGCGAATGTTGAACCAGCATTCTTCAATCCGAAAGGCATCCGCACGAAGCAGTACGTGCCACACGGGGTGATAAATGCGGTTTTCTCTTCATCCTCTTCGGCCATGAAGATCTGATGATATCCTGAGTATGCATCAAGAAACGAAAGCAAATCACATACGGCTGTGGAGTCAACAATCCGGTCAATACGCGGCAAGGGAAATGGGTCTTTGGGAAAAGCTTTATTAACATCAGTGAAGTCAATACAAAGTCTCCATTTCCCATTAGCCTTGCGCACAACAACAGGATTGGCCAACCACGTGGGATGGAGTACTCCTCTGACAAGGCCTGCTGCTTCCAACTTCTTGATTTCTTCTGCGATGAATTCTTGGTGCTCTACTGCCTGCTTCCTGACTCTCTGCTTGATGGGCCGCGCATGAGGACAGATGGCAAGGTGGTGCTCAATCACTTTCTTGGGAACACCGGGGATATCAGACGGTTGCCACGCAAACACGTTGACATTCGCCCGCAGGAAAGCAACGAGCGCGCTTTCCTATTTGGGGTCAAGAGTGGTGCTGATGGTGAAGGTACCACCAGTGCCATCCTCCTTGGCGGACACCTTCTTAGTCTCAGGTGGAGCTGCCATTGCCTTCTTACACTTGCCGGTGGAGCTCGATGGTGCGTCCTCGACGGTAGCGCAGCACTCTGAAGAGGTGCGCTTGCCGGAGTGGGCATCAGAGCTCTTGCCGGACTTGGTCTTCTTCTTCCCCCCGGGAGCTTCAGCGGCAAGTGTCCTTCGTTCTGCTGCGGCTGCTGCTTCCCGGTAGATCTTGTCGGCACAGATAAGAGCATCCTTCTTGTCGCCAGGGACAGAGATGACACTTATTGGGCCTGGCATTTTCAGTACGTTGTACGCATAGTGAGAGGCTGCCATGAACTTGGCGAGTGCCGGACGGCCAAGGATTCCATTGTAAGGTAATGGAAAGTCGGCAACGTCAAACGTGACCCTCTCAGTCCTGAAGTTCAGCTCACTGCCAAATGTTACCGGCAACGTGATCTTTCCCTTTGGCTTGCTCCTTCCCGGGTTGATTCCTTGAAATGTGCCGGTCTCTTCGAGCTCGCTGTCAGGGATCTGGAGCTTCTGGAGCACTACGGAGGAGATCAAGTTCAAACCGGCCCCGCCGTCAACTAGCATCTTAGTGACCTTGAGGTTGCGGATTGTTGGTGAAACCAACATCGGCAAGCACCCGACCGCAGTTATGCGATCCGGGTGGTCCTCAATATCAAAGATGATAGGCGTGCCGGGCCATTTCAGAGGCTTGCGTGACTCGACGGGTGGTTCTGCTGCATTAACTTCCCGCACCCACTGCTTGAGCTGGCGGTGCGAGGCATGCAGAGAAGCACCACCGTCAATGCACAGGACCTCTGTGGCTTTCTGGAACTCCTGCTCATCAGTCTCCTCATCATCCATATCTTCATCGTCGCCGTCATCTTCATCCTTGTCGCAGCCGCGAGGAGGTCTGTCTCCTTGCCGCTGCTTGGCCTTGCCGCGGCGTCCTCCTCGGCCGGGACATTTCTTGCCGGATCCACCAGCTCCTTCCTGGGCCTTCTCTTTATCGCGCCGCTCGTATTCAGCTTTCTGTTGCTCAACAAGCTGCTCGACTCTCTTACAGTTCTGAAGATCATGGCCCTTGGTGCGGTGAATCTTGCAATACTGCTTGTTGGTGCCATCCTGCTTGTCGGCGACCGCTACCTCCACGGCAACCTCCTTGCCGGAGTCACCAGCTTTGGCTTCCTTGGCGCTACCACCGTTGCCGGACTGCTCGACAACTAGCACTTCTTTGCCTTTCCTCCTTCTGTTGTTCCGCCGCCGGTTTTTCCTTGTCGGGGCAGCATCTTCACTGTCAGATCCCCCTGCTCCTATATTTTCTCCGGGGAGTCTCCTCCCTTCCTCAGCACGTGCGCACTTGTCGGCCAGTGCATATAACTCACTGACGTCCCTGATCTTGCACATCGCCATTTCCTCCCGCATCCTGCGGTTCCGCACGTTCTGATGGAACGCGCTGATCACCGCAGCAGGGTGGACGTCTGGGATGTTGTGCTGCACACTACTGAATCTCTGAATGTACTTGCGCAGGGGCTCTCCTTCCTTCTGGGCGAGCAGATGAAGATCACTCTCCTGGCCATGAGGCTTGTGTCCGCCTGTAAAGGCGCCGACAAACTGATGGCACAGACCAGCCCAAGGGGATATGGAGTTGTCCGGCAAGTGCATGAGCCAGGATCTGACATTGGGCTTGAGCACCAGCGGGAAGTAGTTGGCAAGGATCTTGTCATCTTGTCCCCTGGCAGCTTGCACCGCAATGGTGTAGATGCTGAGGAACTCTGACGGATGCGTCTTGCTGTCGTACTTCTCCGGTACGTCTGGCTTAAAGTTCTTTGTACTGGGCCACTGGACTTGCCGCAGCTCACGAGTGAACGCAGGACAACCTACCGCGTACGGCAGATCGCCTGGTTCCCCTGGCGCATGCATGTCAACAGAGGGCCCAGCGCGCTTGTCGGATTGACGTCGCGCTTCTCTTTGGCGCTCGATGCGGGTTCGAGCGTCTTCTTGTTGTCGATCATGAAGAACTTGGCGCTGATCGCGACGAGCTCGTGGATCCGACGATGCAGTGGAGTCGCTGTCGATGTGGATCCGGCGAGTCGGCGATCTTGGCCTTCGGGGCGGTGATTGCATGGTGGTTGCACCTCCGCCCATTTTGTCGCCACCGGCTCTCGTCCGGCGGTCCTGCCGCGGCGGCGACGCGCTCGGCCGCCATGGAGTGTCGCCGTTGGCCTAGCCGATGAGACTCTGAATGGTGGCTCTCCATTCGTCGATCTTGTCCGACGTCGGAGGGTAATCTAGGAGAAGTTGCGCTCGCGCCAAAGCTTCTGCTGGAGTGGTGGGTGGCAGTGGCGGACGGCGCGAGGAGCAGGACGTGCTCGAACTTGTAACTATGTTAGAAGGAGCAGTATCCCGTCCAGGCGACTGTGCTCCACTCGTGCCAGCACACTGGCGTGCATGCTGGTCTTGAGCGCCCCGAGATCCACCAGCTTGGTCTTGGGCTATCATGCGTATGGCACTGCTAGTGCCATGACGCTGTTGATCTTGCGCCTCCTGAGAGTGGCGTGGAACATGTACAGTCGCCGAGGTTTGTGCAGCCTTGTTCTTGGACCTGGCGGCATCAGGAGCTTCCTCGTCGACGTCCTTTCTTCCGCCGGCGTCCATCCCACCACTCGTTTGCTCGAACGGTGGCGGAAGTGGCATGGATGGAGCGGCTGCCGCCGAAGTCTTCTTCTTTGGTGGCATGTTGATGAAGGGAATAAGGATCTAGCTCGTGTGAACGCCGGATCTGGTTCACACAATCTCGACACCCCCTACCTGGCGCGCCAAAGATGTCGGGGAAACTGATCCTCGAACACCTATGGGGCCGGCGGACCGAGCCCCTTTCGGTTCGGCGGGGGGCGGAGATCGCACAAAGAGCAGATCGAGGCGAAGCACACGAGCAGTTTACCCAGCTTCGGAGCTCTCCGGAGAGATAACACTCCTACTGCTGCTTGTCTGGTTGTATTATCTGGTGTTCTTGCTCTCCAAAGCGAGAGTGTGATGTTCTCTGGGCTACGAATGAATTGAAGCCGACTGTCCGAACCTACGAGCCGAACCCCCTCTACGTTGCGCATGGGCCTCCTTTTATACGCTAAAGGGGTCACCGACAGGTGGCAACGCAGAGGAGGGTAAAAATGTAAAAAGCGAGGTAGTTGATACAGTTGCTTGTACAGTGCACCCTACCTTACCCTGACGGCAGGGGACAAGGGCATTAAATGCCTGTCTGAGTCGCCCGAACAGTGCAGAAAAGGACCGTTAGGGGCGCCACCGTTCGCCACGATGGTGATCTTGTCAGCTTCGCATGCCACTGCGCACCGCTGGCTGCACAGCCTCCCGCCACGCACGCCCGGAGAGGCCCCCAGAGCGACACATTGGTGGATGCGCTGGAGTGTGGACGCAGAGTGGCCGCCTGCCGCGGCAAGCGCCTTGCCGTTGTCGTTATCTTGTCGGGTCCGGAAGCTTGTCGCTCACCGGGCCTCGAGGTACCTTGGTTTGTCTTCCCGGCAAGCTCCTCTTGCCGGGGCCTTGTTGCCTTGCCGGAGCTCGTGGCGCGTTGCGACAAGTTCATTGAAGCGCCTTGGTTGGCCTTCCTGGCAAGCTCCTCTTGCCGGGGTCTTGTCTCCTTAGCTTAAATACTTTGTTCTTGGATGGCTCCAAGGGAACCTTGGGGGATCTTGGCGATCACCCGGCAAGCCTTTGCCGCGGGGTGCTGCAACTGCCCGTGCACAAGTTCGGGGTACTAGGGTAACCCTATTCTAGTACACCGACACTAGGGCGGCAAGAGTGGAACAAAACACCATGCATAAGGCCGAGCCTTCCACCCTTTACCAAGTATATAGATGCATTAATTAAATAAGATATATAGTGATATCCCAACAAGTAAATAAATGTTCCAAACAAGGAACGGCCTCCAATCTTCACCTGCAACTAGCAACGCTATAAGAGGGGCCGAGCAAAGCGGTAACATAGCCAATCAACGGTTTGCTAGGACAAGGTGGGTTAAAGGCTTGGTTCAACAATATGGGAGGCATGACAAGCAAGTGGTAGGTATCGCAGCATAGGCATAGCAAAAGAGCGAGCATCTAGCAAGCAAAGATAGAAGTGATTTCGAGGGTATGATCATCTTGCCTGAAATCCCGCAAGGAAGAAGAACGAGTCCATGAAGAAGACAAACGGAACGTAGATGAACGGGTCCTCAAAAACTCGACGTTAACGGAACCAACCTGAAGAAGCAACACCGGAAAAGAGCAAACAACAAAGTAAACAACCACCACATAATCATGGCATGATGCACAATCAAGTACGATGCATATCCGGTGTAATGAGGCATGGCATGGCAAAGTGCACAAACAATCCTACAAATTAAGTGGAGCTCATTATGCAACTCCGCTGCATAGTGAAGAAACACCATGTGACTTATTTAGTTCGGTCTTGTTTATGTACTCAACAATATTAAATGTTGTTAAGCAAGGCGAGAGGGTGAAGCAAAGCAAAACTACCTATCTAGTCAAGTTTAAATGTGGCCGGAAGCAACGAACAACAATTCCGGAAACTCCTCATGAGCATAAATTAGGTTTGGCACTGTTCTGCCCTAAACAATATTTTAGAGTTGTTAAACGTGCAAGATGATGCCACCATGTTAAACTAGGAAAAATTCTACCCCATTTACATATAAAGTTTATTAAAATCCGAGTTACGGTTAATTAGTTATGAAATAAATCATTTTAACATGGCATAGGAGCAAATTAATGCAAACAACATTTCTAACATTTCAAACATAGATGAAAGTTGGATATTATTAATCTACACAAAATTCTGAGCAAGTTTCATATATAATACATTTTAATCCGATGCACGATTAGTGAGTTTTTAAATGCATGAACCAGGGGGACTTTTCTGCAAAACTGGCAATCTCTGGATAAATAGGAAAAGCCCAGGCGCAGAAAAACATGATATGGGCCGAATCAAGCTGGCCCAATAGGAGGAAAAAACAAAGGCGGGGCGCTGGGGGCGGCTCACCCATGGGCTCGGCCCAGGAAGGAGGGAGAGGCAGGCCGAACAAGGCCGGCTGGAGCTGGGCCGAAGGCGGGGCCCGCGAAGGGTCAACGGAGCCGGGGAGGGAGCGGCTGGATCGGGCTCCTCCCGATCCATGGCGGCGGCGGTGCTGGAAGACTCCGGCGGGGGCGCAGCAACGGCGGGGTGACCGGAGAGCGACGGGGCACGACGGAAATGGCACGGGGCTGCCGGATCTGGCCGGAGTTGGCCGAATCCGGGCGATGGTGAGGTGGAGATGGCGGATGCGGTGGCTGGCGATGGCCGACACGGCGACCGGCGATGGAGACAGCGAGGCGGCGAGAGGAGGCGGGCGGTGGCGCTGGGTGGCGATGGTCGTCGGCGGGGAGGCGCTAGGCGGCGGGGAGCAGCGGGCGAGCAGGATCGGTGGCGCGCGGCGACTGGGCCGGGCAGGTCCGCGTTGGGCCCGGCAGGCCGGCGCGGTGGAGACGAGGCGCGGGACACATGGCGGCGCACGATTGGACGAGGCGGCGGCGGAGCTGATGTGGCAAGCACTGATTGGCCGGGGTGAGGTGGAGGCTGGACGCGTCCGGTGGGCGCGGACATGTCCGGCGGCGGAGTGGGAAGAAGCTAGGGTTAGATCCGCGCGAGGATTTCGGAGGGAGACACATATTTATAGGTAGGGGGAGCTAGGAGAGTCCAAATGAGGTGCGGTTTTCGGCCACGCGATCGTGATCGAACGACCGAGATGATGGAGCAGAGTTAGGTGGGTTTTGAGCCAAATTGGAGGTGTGTTGGGCTGCAACACACACGAGGCCTTTTCGGTCCCTCGGTTAACCGTAGGAGTATCAAACGAAGTCCAAATGGTACGAAACTTGACAGGCGGTCTACCGGTAGTAAACCAAGGCTGCTTGGCAAGTCTCGGTCCAATCCGGAAATGTTTAACCCCCACACAAGAAAGAAAAGGTAGAAATGACCACCGGAGGAGAACGGAACGCTGGATTGCAAAATGGACAACGGGGAAAATGCTCGTATGCAAGAGAGGAATGCGTATGCAAATGAAATGCGCATGATGACATGATATGCAATGCATGACACGCAAGCAATGACAAGGCAACAACAGCGAATAACTGCACGACACCTGGCACATCAGTCTCGGGGCGTTACAACACTCCACCACTACGAGAGGATCTCGACCCGAGATCTAGAATAACACCGGAGGGAAAAACAGAAGAGAAAGAGGAGAGGTAAAGCTAAGTTGCTTCTCTGACAAACGAGTGAAACCAGAGAACCTTGCAAAGGTTGAACAAATTCGAGAAAAGAATGCAACAAAGGTGAACAATGTCGAAAACACTCCGTTAGAAAAGAGGGACAAAGAACATTGCGAAAAAACCTTGGGGTTGAAGGGCAAGATATATATTGAAAACACTCCGGTTAAAGAAGGGATCCAGGAAGACCAAATTCGGGCAGCACTCCGGTTGAAAAGAAAGAAATTGAATAAGAACATGGTAAGATGAGAAGATACTTGATGACATTACAAAACACTGCCTCCGGAACTATTGAATGAAAGGAACAAGGGGTAACAAAGATCTCATATAGCACTCCGGTAGAAAAGAGGTGCAAGGCTTGACAAGGCGAAAAGAACTTGAGTAAAAGGGCACAACACTCCGGTTAAATGGATAGGCAAAGGAAAGAACATGATCTTAAATGAAACGAGATGATGGTTGAAGAAAGCAACATCACAAGGCCTCCGGAACGAAAGAATGGAAAACTAGATGGTTGGAAAGAAAAAAAAACAGAGAAGATGAATGACAACTCTCGCAAATAAAATTGAAAGAGAAAGCTTACGAAGAAAAGGTTGAACGGAGTTTTTGGATTATCAACAATGAAAGCTTAAGCTTGATGTGGACTTATGGAAGACATCCCAAAATTGTGAGGTGACAACCTGCCACTCACGGAAAAAGGATTGGATTGGAATGAACAAGGAGACGAGGAACTTATTTCACCGGGAGGATAAATGAAAACTTGGATCATTTATAAGCACCATAATAACAACAATCCTTAGGGAAGGCTTTAGATGAAATATAACCCAAGATAATTCAATGACGAGATTGATGGATTTAAAATACCTCATTCTTAATAATATGTGAATCATGAAACATGAACTCAAATTATCAAGAATGACATAATACCACCTCCGATAATATGGTAGAAAGAATTGCACTCCGGATAGCAAGAAGAAGAAAACTTGAGCTCCTTAGAAAACAATCTCGATGAAAAAATTGGAGAAGGAATTAATTCCTTGATGGACCATTATGTAGAACCTTCAAGAAGAACTCCGGTAACAAAAGGATGATCAAACAAAAGGAAAGGGAAGTTGAAAACACAAGGTGAAACCTTGTAATGATTTAGATGACTCTCTGTGGTGAAATAATTGAGAGAACTTGGAACTCCAGGAAAAGAATAGATAAAGCATCTCGAACCGAGAATTTGATATGATGAACCACTCCGGAAAAAGAATTAATCACTTGGATGGAACAAGAATAAGAATTATGTTATGCGTATCCTTCAACAATTTAATTGCCGACAAGCAACGAATTAGAAACAACTTATTCCCGTTGGAAGGATTTAGAGACATATGGCGCAAACTTGAGAAAGTCTTCAACGATCCACCGGTAGAATAGAAATAAAAATTGGATCGATACAATAACAAAGGAAGAAAAATCTTGAACGAGCCACTGGTAAGAATTGAAAACGAACGAAGTAAAAGGGGTGAATCACCGGTAAGAATTGAAAATGGAATTGGAAAAAGGCACAAATCGCTGGGAGGAATTATAAAATGAACGAAGATGCTTGAGAGGATTTAGATACATGAGAACGAAGAGATCACGAACCGATTAAGGATCACTTGAACGAAGCACCGGTAAAATTGGAGAATGATAGTTGAAAGTTGAGAATGAATAAATCTTAGATGATGGGCTCCGGATGAACAAACTGAAAAGGCTCCTGAATTACTCCGGATGGTTGAAAAGAATATCTCACAATCGCAAATAATTATGAGAGGATGGCAACAAGATAGAATCGCGAATCTTGAGGAGAATGGAGCAAGATTGAGAGAAAAATCTTCTTCGGTCTACAAATCCCCGAGAATGATGACGGGAAACACCACCAAGAATTATTGAGTACTCCGGAATTAAAATTGGAAAGGTTGAACCAACGATGAAAATAATTTGAAAGATCTTGGAGAAATACATTTGACTGATGATAATTCATCCATACGTCAAACTTTATAAGATTTGAGAAAAACTCCGGAAAGATTAGAAGAGTCAGGTAAGATCCTGGAAAAAAACCCTGTGGGTTAGGGCCCACTCAAAAGAAACACTATTGAAATGATTTAAAAGAGAGGTTGCACTGGTTGAATTAAATGACTTGAATGAGATAACAACCTCGAAAGATCTTGAACAAAAGCAGAGTGGAAAACATGAATCTTCGAAAATATCTTGAGCACTCCGGAACAATTGAATAGCGAGAAGTGAATGATTAAGAATTGCACCGGCATGAGAAATCATTAGAAACGAGGGAAAATGGATATGATCAACACCAACAACTTGAATTGGTTCCACCGGAGAAGAAGACGAGTGATGAGAGACGAACTTGAAGCTTCGTTCGAATCTTCATGAGAACCACCGGATAAAAGCATTGACGGAAAAGAATGGAGAGATTTCCCATCAATAAAAAGGATACTTGATTGAGATATATGAGTCCTCGGAGAAAAGAAAGGGAGGGAGGGCGGGAAAAACAAAGGCAACTTGGAGACGGATGAAACAAACACCGTTGAGAAGAACTGATACTTGATCTTGCGGTTGTTGAAATGATCGGATCCACTTGAAGAGAAACACACCGGTAGACAAGGATTAACATGACAAACTCGATGATCGAGAAGGACTTGTATTCACATCGGAGTATGAGAACACCATTTGGGGAAGGTATGGAATCAACATTTGTCTTTGAAGCAACTCGAATACCACAACTCAAAACAAAAACAAAGAATTGGCTCGCAGAATAAGCCAGAACAAACATATGATAGAGATTTCGTCCGAAGTTTTCATGGTGGGGCCTACACGGGCTCGATCGTACAACACCATCATGTACAAGGCAGTGCACATGACATACGAAGCGTCCCCGAGTCGGCATAGCCAAGGACTCTTTAAGACACAACGAGACCACTGTAAAACCGACCGTGAATAGGCGGACCACTAGACGTCGAACCCCAATTTCATATCATACATCCGTCGGAAAGATATCCTAAGAGCTACCTGAATTCCCACCTATGAAACTCCCGAAATTTTCCGGTTATGCAATCAGGTGTTGGGGTTACAGGGGAAGCATAATATCTCACCCAAACTAGCAAATCCTACATCCCGCTGTATCCATCCTTCAACACATAACCAAGAAACCTTCGGAAATCATCTACCTCAACCTTCGAAAAGCATCCGTTATACAAGTTATGGCAATACTCCCGAACTCCCACCCCAGTACTGGGTGGCGTCGAGGTTATCTCACCAACGAACTGCATAAAAGAGATTTTCGATGTCGGCGTACTAAACTCAGGTATTCCAGAACTGCAATGATAAAATTATGATGACAACACCTCAGAGCTCAACTCCCCGGGACACTTCCACTAAACCCCTGACAGGAGGCACCAAGACAATGTTCTCATCATAAAACCATCGGAACGATTCCAAGATACCCGCGTGATCCTAAAAAAAAGTTAGTGAAATTTGAGAAGAGAAGAGTCAAAACTCTACGTTAGGATGCCTTACCAGAGCGATGAGGAGACTGGGAAGTAAAAAGAATTCCTAAACTCTCCGATATATAATTCCTAATTGACTCAAAACATTTTTCTAGACACAACTCGGCCGCTAATAACGATCAAGCAATGGGGCTCCTAAGGTCGGGGAAGGCTCTGATACCAACTTGTAACACCCTCGATGCGACTATATCTCGCACGTGTCGAGGCACGACTTAGAGGCATAATCGCATTGAAGGAGTATGTCGCAAGTGAGGTAATCTTCACACAACCCATGTAATACAATAAGGGAAAGAGGTACATAGTTGGCTTACAATCGCCACTTCACCCAATTACATGAATAAAGCATTACATCAACCAAATACAATCAAGGTCCGACTACGGAACCAAAATAAAAGAAGAACCCCAAATGCGACAAAGGTCCCCGATCGACCCCAACTGGGCTCCACTACTGATCAACTAGAATGAAAACAAAACAAAGGACAAGATCGTCATCGAGCTCCTCCTGAGCTTGGTAGCGTCATCTGCACGGACTCATCGGCACCTGCAAGCTGGTTTTTGAAGTATCTGTGAGTCATGGGGACTCAGCAATCTCGCACCCTCGCGATCAAGACTATTTCAGCTCAAAGGTAAGGCAAGATATGAGGTGGAGCTGCAGCAAGCGACTAGCATATATGGTGGCTAAACATACGCAGATGAGAGCGAGAAGAGAAGGCAAAGCATGGTCGATAAAAGTATGATCAAGAAGTGATCCTAGACTACCTACGTCAAGCATAACTCCAACACCATGTTCACTTCCCGGACTCCGCCGGAAAGAGACCATCACGGTTACACACGTGGTTGATTCATTTTAATTAAGGTCAAGTTCAGGTTTTCTACAACCGGACGTTAACAAATTCCCATTTGCCCATAACCGTGGGGACGGCTTTCGAAAGTTCAAATCCCTGCAGGGGTGTCCCAACTTAGCCCATCACAAGCTCTCACGGTCAACGAAGGAATAGACCTCCTCCCGAGACATTCCGATCAGACTCGGTATCCCGGTACTCCAAGACATCCTCGACAATGGTAAAACAAGTCCAGCAAGACCACCCGATGCGCCGACATCCCGATAGGAGCTGCACATATCTCGTTCTCAGGGCACACCGGATAAGCTAAGCGTACGGGAGCCAACGTAACCCAAGTTGCCAAGGGAC